>NC_091584.1:12595779-12610779 GCF_042767895.1 Penaeus vannamei | reverse complement strand
TAGGCTAAAAGTATAGAAATCCCAATAGTCGAAAAAATGCCGAATTCTAGCGATATACAGCCTTGTGAGAGAATAGTCGAGAAACTCCCTTTTTCGAGTTTAAGGGCTAATTATGATGATTTCTGCAATGATTCTGCTAATTATGATGCTTTTGATGACAATCCCATTAATAATGACATTAATTATGATAATTATGACCTTAATTAAGATAATTATAATATAATGATAATTATAATGATAATTTGCGTAATTCATGCAATAATAGCAATAATCGACAATGTTCTAATGATTTTCATTACAATAACAATAATAATAACGATAATGATAATAAAAATAATCATTGAAATAATCATAATATCGCTATTATTGTTATTATAATTGTTATTGTTGTTATTATTTCTAAAGTTATCATTATTGTTATTATCATTATAAAAATAGTTATAATGAGGGAAATGACATCAATAATTCAGATAATAACTATTATAATGATTATATTAAATGTAATTATGGCGATAATTACTATAATGACAATGATGACATTAATGATAATAATGATGATGACAATCATTATAAAGCCCATCCATAATGAAAAAAGGGCTAAAAGTATAAAAATCCCAAAAGTCCAAAAAAAAAAAAAAAAAACGCCGAAATCTAGCGATATATATGCTTTTGAGAGAATGGTCGACAAACCCCCTTTTTCAAGTTTAAGGGATAATTATGATGATTTCTGCAATGTCTCTGCTAATTATGATGATTTTGATGACAATCCCATTAGTAATGACAATAATAATGACATTAATTATGACATTACTGAAGATAATTATAATATAATGATAATTTGCGTAAATAATGCAATAATAGCAATAATCGACAATATTCTAATGATTTTCATGACAATAACAATAATAATAACGATGATGATAATAAAAATAATCATTGGAATAATCATAATATCACTATTATTATTATAATTGTTATTATTGTTGTTATTATTTCTAAAATTATCATTATTGTTATAATAGTATAATGATTATATTAAGGGTAATTATGGCGATGATTACTATAATTATAATTATGACATTAATTATAATAATGATGATAATCATTATAAAGCCCATCCATATTGAAAAAAGGCTAAAAGTATTTTTAAAAATCCCTAAAGTCGAATAAATGCCGAAATCTAGCGATATAAAGCCTTTTGAGAGAATGGTCTACAAACCCCTTTTTTCGAGATGATTTTGATGACAATCCAATTAATAATGACAATAATAATGACATTAATTATGATAATTATATCATTATAATTATATTTTAATAATGATAATGACAATAATGATAATTCTGGAAATAATAACAACAATAATAAGGATTATAATAGCCGTGTTATAATTACTTTTATTATTATTTCTGTTATCATTGTCGTTATTATTATTAGGAAAATCATTAGATAAGTGTTGATTATGCTATTATTGTAATTTTTAGGCAAGTCATTATAATTTTCATTGTACAATTATTATAATAAATATTGTCCTAATTACTCTCATAAATATCATTATTATCGTCATTGTTGTCATTATTGATGGGGTTATCATAAAAATCATCATAATTAGCAAAATTATTGCTAAGGTCATTATAATCATCATTTAAACTGGAAAAGGGGGGTTTTCGACTTATCTTTCCAAAGGCTGTATTTCGCAAGATTTCGCCGGTTTTTCGACTTTTGGGATTTTTCTACTTTTAGCCTTTTCTCATTATAGATGGGCTTTATAATGATAATTATCACTATTGTCATTATCATCATTATTATTATTGTCATTATCGCCCCAATTACCCTTAATATAGTCATTATAATAATCATTATTTAAATTATTTATGTCATTTTCATCATTATAATTATATTTTAATAATGATAATGACAATAATGATAATTCTGGAAATAATAACAATAATAAGGATTATAATAACAATAATAGCCGTGTTATAATTACTTTTATTATTATTTCTGTTATCATTGTCGTTATTATTATTAGGAAAATCATTAGAATGGTGTTGATTATTGCTATTACTGCAATTATTAGGCAAATCATTATAGCTATCCTTGTATAACTATTATCATAACTATTGTCCTAATTGCTCTCATAATTATCATTATTATCGTCATTATTCTCATTATTGGTGGGGTTATCATCAAAATCATCCTAATTAGCAGAATTATTGATAAGATCATCATAATCATCATTTAAACTGGAAAAAGGGGGGTTTTCGACTCATCTCTCCAAACGCTGTATTTCGCTAGATTTCGCCGGTTTTTCGACTTCTGAGATTTTTCTACTTTTAGCCTTTTTCTCATTATAGATGGGCTTTATAATGATAATTATCATCAGTATTGTCATTATCATCATTATTATCATTACTGTCATTTTCGCCCTAATTACCCTTAATATAGTCATTATAATAATCATTATCTTAATCATTAATGTCATTTTCATCATTATAATTATTTAATAATGATAATGACAATAATGATAATCTGGTAATAATAACAACAATAACAAGGATTATAATAACAATAATAGCCGTGTCATAATCTTTTATTTTTATTTCTGTTATCATTGTCGTTATTATTATTATCAGGAAAATCATTAGAATAATGTTGTTTATTGCTATTATTGCAATTATTAGGCAAATCATCATTATAATTATCATTGTATAATTATTATCCTAATTAATCATAATTATCTTTATTATCGTCATTATTGTCATTATTGATGGGGTTATCATCTTAATTAGCAGAATTATTGCTAAGATCATCATAATTACAATTGAAACTGGAAAAAAGGGGATTTTTTATTCATCTCTCCAAAGGCTGTATTTCGCTAGATTTCGCCGGTTTTTCGACTTTTGGTTTTTTTCTTCTTTTAGCCTTTTTCTCATTATAGATGGGCTTGATGATAATTATCATCATTAATGTCAATATCATCATCACTATTATCATTACTGTCATTATCGCCCTAATTACACTTAATGTAGTCATTATCTTGATTATTAATGTCATTTTCATCATTATAATTATTCTAATAATGATAATGACAATAATGATAATTCTGGAAATAATAACAACTATAACAAGGATTATAATAACAATAATAGTCGTGTTAAATTACTTTTATTATTATTTATGTTATCATTGTCATTATTATTATTAGGAAAATCATTAGAATAGTGTTAATTATTGCTATTATTGCAATTATTAGGCAAATCATCATTACAATTATCATTGTATAATTATTATCCTAATTATTAACCTAATTACTCTCATAATTATCATTATTATCGTCATTATTGTCATTATTGATGGGGTTATCATCAAAATCATCATAATTAGCAGAATTATTGCTAAGATCATCATAATCATCATTTAAACTGGAAAAAGGGGAGTTTTCGACTCATTTCTCCAAAGGCTGTATTTCGCTAGATTTCGCCGGTTTTTCGAGTTTTGGGATTTTTCTACTTTTAGCCTTTTTCTCATTATAGATGGGCCTTATAATGATAATTATCATCATTATTGTCATTATCATCATCATTATTATCATTACTGTCATTATCGCCCTAATTAACCTTAATATAGTCATTATAACAATCATTATTTAAAAAATAATCATTGAAATAATCATAATATAGTTATTATTGTTATTATAATTGTTATTATTGTTGTTATTATTTTTTAAATTATCTTTATTGTTATTATCATTATAAAAATAGTTATAATGAGGGAAATGACTACAATAATTAAGATAATAACTATTATAATGATTATATTAAGGGTAATTATGGCGATAATTACTATAATGATGATAATAATGACATTAATGATAATGATGATAATCAAATAAAACCCATCCATAATGAAAAAAGGCTAAAAGTATAAAAATCCCAAAAGTCGAAAAAAAAGCTGATATCTAGCGAAATATAGACTTTTGAGAGAATGGTCGATAAACTCCCTTTTTCGAGTTTACGGGATAATTATGATGATTTCTGCAATGATTCTGCTAATTATGATGATTTTGATTACAATCCCATTAATAATGACATTAATTATGATAATTATGACATTCATTAAGATAATTATAATATGATAATTATAATGATAATTTGCGTAATTAATGCAATAAGAGCAATAATCGACAATATTCTAATGATTTTCATGACAATAACAATAATAACGATAATGATAATAAAAAAAATCATTGAAATAATCATAATATCGCTATTATTCTTATTATAATTGGTATTATTTCTAATATTATCATTATTGTTATTATCATTATGAGAATTCTTATAATGAGGGAAATGACATCAATAATTAAGATGATAGCTATTATAATGATTATATTAAGGGTAATTATGGCGATAATTACTATAATGATGATAATGATGACAATGATAATAATGATGATAATCATTATAAAGCTCATCCATAATGAAAAAAGGGTAAAAGTATGATGAACGCCGAAATCTAGCGATATATAGGCTTTTGAGAAAATGGTCGACAAACCCCTTTTTTCGAGTTGATTTTGATGACAATCCAATTAATAATGACAATAATAATGACATTAATTATGATAATTATGACATTAATTAATATTTTAATAATCATAATGACAATAATGATAATTCTGGAAATGATAACAATAATTAGGATTATAATAGCCGTGTTATAATTACTTTTATTATTTCTGTTATCATTGTCGTTATTATTATTAGGAAAATCATTAGATAAGTGTTGATTATGCTATTATTGCAATTATTAGGCAAATCATTATAATTATCATTGTATAATTATTATAATAAATATTGCTATTATTGCAATTATTAGGCATACCGTCATTATTGCTATCCTTATATAATTATAATCATAATTAATGTCCTAATTAATCTCTTAATTATCATTATTATCGTCATTATTGTCATTATTGATGAGGTTATCATCAAAATCATCATAATTAGCAGAATTATTGCTAAGCTCATCATAATCATCATTTAAACTGGAAAAAGGAGGGTTTTCGACTCATCTCTCCAACGGCTGTATTTCGCTAGATTTCGTCGGTTTTTAGACTTTTGGGATTTTTCTACCTTTAGCCTTTTTCTCATTATAGATGGGCTTTATAATGATAATTATCATCATTATTGTCATTATCATCACCATTATTATCATTAATGTCATTATCGCCCTAATCACCCTGAATATAGTCATTATAATAATAATTATCTTAATTATTAATGTCATTTTCACTATTATAATTATTTTAATAATGATAATGACAATAATGATAATTCTGGAAATAATAACAACAATAATAAGGATTATGGTAACAATAATAGCCGTGTTATAATTACTTTTATTATTATTTCTGTTATCATTGTCGTTATTATTATTAGGAAAATCATTAGAATAGTGTTGATTATTGCTATTATTGCAATTATTAGGCAAATCATCAATATAATTATCCTTGTATAATTATTATCATAATTATTATCCTAATTACTCTCATAATTATCTTTATTATCGTCATTATTGTCATTATTCATAACGTTATCATCAAAATCATCCTAATTAGCAGAATTATTGCTAAGATCATCATAATCATCATTTAAACTGGAAAAGGGGGGGGGGTTCGACTCGTCTCCCGAAAGGCTTTATTTCGCTAGATTTCGCCGGTTTTTCGACTTCTGGGATTTTTCTACTTATAGCCTTTTTCTCATTATAGATGGGCTTTATAATGATAATTATCATTATTGTCATTATCATCATTTTTTTCATTACTGTCATTGTCGCCCTAATTACCCTTAATATAGTCATTATGATGATCATTATCATAATTATCAATGTCATTTTCATCATTAAAATTATTTTGATAATGATAATAACTATAATGATAATTCTAGAAATAATAACAACAATAATAAGGATTATAATAATAATAGCCGTGTTATCATTACTTTTATTATTATTTGTTATCATTGTCGTTATTGTTATTAGGAAAATCTTTAGAATAGTGTTGATTATGGGTATTATTGCAATAATTAGGCAAATCATCATTAAAATTATCATTGTATAATTACTATCCTAATTAGTCGTAATTACTCTAATAATTATCATTATCATCGTCATTATTGTCATTATTGATGGGATTATCATCAAAATCATCCTAATTAGCAGAATTATTGCTAAGATCATCATAATCATCATTTAAACTGGAGAAAGGAGGGTTTTCGACTCATCTCTCCAAGGGCTGCATTTCGCAAGATTTCGACGGTTTTTAGACTTGTAGGATTTTTCTACTTTTAGCCTTTTTCTCATTATAAATGGGCTTTATAATGATAATTATCATCATTATTGTAATTATCATCA
The DNA here is from genome assembly GCF_042767895.1 of Penaeus vannamei. Lineage (NCBI taxonomy): Eukaryota > Metazoa > Arthropoda > Malacostraca > Decapoda > Penaeidae > Penaeus > Penaeus vannamei. Next base: position 12,604,367 of record NC_091584.1, on the reverse strand, counting down.
TCATTATCATTATTGTCATTATCACCCTAATTACCCTAAATATAGTCATTATAATAATTATCTTCATTATTAAAGTAATTTTCATCATTATAATTATTCTAATAATGATAATGACAATAATGATAATTCTGGAAATAATAACAACAATAATAAGGATTATAATAACAACAATAATAAGGATTATAAGAACAATAATTGCCGTGTTATAATTACTTTTATTATTATTTCTGTTATCATTCTCGTTATTATTATTAGGAAAATCATTAGAATAGTGTTGATTATTGCTATTATTGCAATTATTAGGCAAATCATTATAATTATCATATTATAATTATTATCCTAATCATTGTCCTAATTACTCTCATAATTATCATTATTATCTTCATTATTGCAATTATTGATGGGGTTATCATCAAAATAATCCTAATTAGCAGAATTATTGCTAAGATCATCATAATCATCCTTCAAACTCATCTCTCCAAAGGCTGTATTTCGCTAGATTTAACCGGTTTTTCGACTTTTGGGTTTTTTCTACTTTTAGCCTTTTTCTCATTATAGATGGGCTTTATAATGATAATCATCATTATTGTCATTATCATCATCATTATTATCATTATTGTCATTATCGCCCATATTACCTTAAATATAGTAATTATAATAATCATTATCTTAATTATCAATATTATTTTCGTCATTATATTGATTCCAATAATGATAATGACAATGATGATAATTCTGGAAATAATAACAACAATAATAAGGATTATAATAACAATTATAGCCGTGTTATAATTACTTTTATTATTATTTCTGTTATCATTGTCGTTATTATTATTAGGAAAATCATTAGAATAGTGTTAATTATTGCTATTATTGCAATTATTAGGCAAATCATCATTATAATTATCAATGTATAATTATTATCCTAATTATTTGTCCTAATTACTCTCATAATTATCATTATTATCGTCATTATTGCCATTATTGATGGGGTTATCATCAAATCATCATAATTAGCAGAATTATTCCTAAGATCATCATAATCATCATTTAAACTCGAAAAAGGGGGGGTTTCGACTCGTCTCCCGAAAGGCTTTATTTCGTTAGATTTCGGCGGCTTTTCGACTTTTGGGATTTTTCTACTTTTAGCCTTTTCTCATTATAGATGGGCTTTATAATGATAATCATCATTATTGTCATTATCATCATTATTATCATTATTGTCATTATCGCCCTAATTACCTATAATATAGCAATTATAATAATCATTATATTTAATTATCAATTATCAATGTCATTTTCGTCATTATAATTATTCTAATAATGATAATGACAATGGTGATAATTCTGGAAATAATAACAACAATAATAAAGATTATAATAACAATAATAGCCGTGTTATAATTTCTTTTATTATTTCTGTTATAATCGTCGTTATTATTATTAAGAAAATCATTAGAATAGTGTTGATTATTGCTATTATTGAAATTATTAGGCAAATCATCATTATAATTATCACTATATAATTATCATCATAATTATTGTCTTAATTACTCTCATAATCATCATTATTATCGTCATTATTGTCATTATTGATGGGGTTATCATCAAAATAATCCTAATTAGCAGAACTATTACTATGATCATCATAATCATCATTTAAACTCGAAAAAGGTGGAATTTTTCTACTTTTAGCTTTTCTCTCATTATAGATGGGCTTTATAATGATAATTATCATCATTATTGTCATTATCATCATCATTATTATCATTAGTCATTATCGCCCTAATTACCCTTAATATGGTCATTATAATAATCATTATCTTAATTATTAATGTCATTAACATCATTATAATTATTCTAATAATGATAATGACAATAATGATAATTCTGGAAATAATAACAAGAATAATAGGGATTATGATAAAAATAATAGCCGTGTTATAATTACTTTTATTATTATTTCTGTTATAATCGTCGTTATTATTGTTAAGAAAATCATTAGAATAGTGTTGATTATTGCTATTATTGATATTATTAGGCAAATCATCATTATAATTATCATTGTATAATTATTATCATAATTATTATCCGAATTACTCTCATAATTATCATTATTGTCATTATTGATGGGGTTATGATCAAAATCATCCTAATTAGCAGAATTATTACTAAGATCATCATAATCATCATTTAAACTGGAAAAAGGGGGGTTTTCGTTTCATCTCTCCAAAGGCTATATTTCGCTTGATTTCGCCGGTTTCCCGACTTTTGGGATTTTTCTACTTTTAGCCTTTTTCTCATTATAGATGGGCTTTATAATGATAATTATCTTTATTGTCATTATCATCATCATTATTATCATTACTGTCATCATCGCCTTAATTACCCTTAACATAGTCATTACAATAATCATTATCTTAATTATTAATGTCATTTTCATCATTATGATTATTTTAGTAATGATAATGACAATAATGATAATTCTGGAAATAATAACAATAATACGGATTATAATAACAATAATAGCCGGGTTGTAATTACTTTAATTATTATTTCTGTTATCATTGTCGTTATTATGATAAGGAAAATCATTAGAATAGTGTTGATTATTGCTATTATTGCAATTATTATAATTATCATTGTATAGTTACTATCATAATCATTGTCCTAATTACTCTCATGATTATCATTATTATCGTCATTATTGTTATTATTGATGAGGTTATCATCAAAATCATCCTAATTAGCAGAATTATTGTTAAAATCATCATAATCATATTTTAGATTGGAATAAAGAGGGGGTTTCCACTTATCTCTCCAGAGGCTGTATTTCGCTAGATTTCGCCGGTTTTTCGACTTTTGGGATTTTACTACTTTTAGCCTTTTTCTCATTATAGATGGGCTTTATAATGATTATTATTATTATTGTACTTTTCATCATTATTATTACTGACATTATCGCACTAATTACCCTTAATATAGTCATTATAATAATCATTATCTTAATTATTAATGTCATTTTTTTCATTATAATTATTTTAATAATGATAATGACAATAATGATAATTATCATTATAATTATGACTTTATCATTATCATTCTCATTATCATTGGCATTATCATCATAATTTGCATCATTATTGTCAATAATAAAGGAATCATCATGGAAATCATCATAATTACCTGAATTAATGTTAAAATCCTCATAATTACCATTAAAAAGCGAAAAGGTTTTTTTCGACGTTTCTCTTAAAAAGCCTTTATTTATTTTAAATGGACTGAATGATAATTATTAACATCATTATTGTCAATAATAAAGGAATCATCATGGAAATCATCATAACTACCTGAATTAATGATAAAATTTTCATAATTACCATTAAAAAGCGAAAAGGGTTTTTTTCGGAGTTTCTCTCAGAGGGATGTAATACGCTAGATTTTGCCGTTTTTTCGAATTTTAGGATTTTATTACTTCTGGCCTTTATTTCATTATAAATGGACTGAATGATAATTATCATCATCATTATTATCATTACTATCATCATTTTTATTATTATTATCATTATTAGCATTATCGTCATGATTATCATTATTATTATTATCATTATAACAGTTATAATAATTATTATGCTAATAATTATTGCTATTTTATCATTATAACTATTTATGTAATGATAATAGCAATAATGATGATCTTATTAACAATAATGACAATAATAATTATTATATTGACAATGATAATGATATAGATTTTGCCGTTTTTTCGACTTTTGTGGTTTTATTACTTCTGGCCTTTATTTAATTATAAATGGACTGAATGATAATTATTATCATCATTATTATCATTACTGTCATCATTTTTATGTTTATTATCATTATAGTCATTATCATGATTATCTTTACTATTATCATCATTATTGCAGTTATAATAATTATTATGCTAAGTATTATTGCTATTTTTATCATTATAACTATTTATATAGTGATAATAGCAATAATGATGATCTTAGAAATAATAATGACAATAATAATAATTATAATGACAATGATAATGTCGTTATTATCATTTCTATTGCCATTATTATTATGTAAATTATAGGAATAGAGTTAATTATTGCAATTATTGCAGTAATTATCAAGATTATCATTATAATTATGACTTTATCATTATTATCATTATTATTGTCATTATCATTATAATAATCATTATTGTAAATAATAAAGGAATCATCATGGAAATCCTCATAATTTCCTGAATTAATGTTAAAATCCTCATAATTACCATTAGTAAGCGAAAAGGGTTTTTTATCAACGTTTCTCTCAAAAGGCTGTAATAAGCTAGATTTTGCCGTTTATGAATATAGTAATTATAATCATGATGATAATGACTATAATGATAATAATCATAAAAATGATGACAGTAATGATAATAATGATAATAATTATCATTCAGTCCATTTATAATGAAATAAAGGACAGAAGTAATAAAATCCCATAAGTCGAAAAAAAAAACACAAAATCTAGCGTATTTTAGCCTTTTGAGAGAAACGTCAAAAAAACCTTTTCCCTTTTTAATGGTAATTATGAGGATTTTAACATTGATTCAGGCAATTATGATGATTTCCATGATGATTCCTTTATTATTGACAATAATGATGATAATTAGATGATAATGACAATGATAATGACAATAATAATGATAGTCATAATTATAATGATAATCTTGATAATAACTGTAATAATAGCAATAACTAACTCTATTCCTATAATTTCCATACTAATAATGGCAATAGAAATAATAATATCATTATCAATGTCATTATAATTATTATTATTGTCATTATTATTTCATTATATAAATAGTTATAATGATAAAAATAGCAATAATAATTAGCATATTATAACTGCAATAATGATTATAATAATAATGATAATCATGATGATAATGATTATAAAGATAATAATCATAAAAATGATGACAGTAATGATAATAATGATAATAATTATCATTCAGTCTATTTATAGTGAAATAAAGGCCAGAAGTAATAAAATCCCAAAATTCGAAAAAACGGCAAAATCTAGCGTATTACAGCCTATTCAGAAAAACGTCGAAAAAAAAACATTTTTGCTTTTTAATGGTAATTACGAGGATTTTAACATTAATTCAGGTAATTATGATGATTTCCATGATGATTCCTTTATTATCGACAATAATGATGATAATTATGATGATAATGACAATGATAATGACAATAATAACGATAATAATGATAAAGTCATGATTATAATGATAATCTTGATAATTACTGCAATAGTAGCAATAAGTAACTGTATTCAAATAATTTCCATACTAATAATAGCAATATAAATAATAATATCATTATCATTGTCATTATAATTATTATTATTGTCATTATTATTTCTAAGATCATCATTATTGCTATTATCATTATATAAATAGTTATAATGATAAAAATATCAATAATAATTAGCATAATAATTATTATAACTAATGATAATGGCAATAATAATGATAATCATGATGATAATGACTATAATGATCATAAAAATGTTCACAGTAATGATAATGATGATTATAATAATTATCATTCACTCCATTTATAATGAAATAAAGGCCAAAACTAATAAAATCCCAAAATTCGTATTTCAGCCTTTTGAGACAAACGTTGAAAAAACCCTATTCGCTTTTTAATGGTAATTATGAGGATTTTAACATTGATTCAGTTAATTATGATGATTTCCATGATGATAACTTTATTATTGACAATAATGATGATAATTAGGATGATGATGAGAATGATAATGACAATAATAATGATAAAGTCATTATTATAATGATAATCTTGATAATAACTGCAATAATAGCAATAACTAACTCTATTCCAATAATTTCCATACTAATAATGGCAATAGAAATAATATTATCAATGTCATTATAATTATTATTATTGTCATTATTATTTCTAAGATCATCGTTATTGCTATTATCATTATATAAATAGTTATAATGATAAAAATAGCAATAATAATTAGCATAATAATTATTATAACTGTAATAATGATGATAAGTCGAAAAAACGGCAAATTCTAGCGTATTACAGCCTTTTGAGAGAAACGTCGAAAAATAACCTTTTCGCTTTTTAATAGTAAATATGAGGATTTTAACATTAATTCAGGTAATTATGATGATTTCCATGATGATTCCTTTATTATCGACAATAATGATGATAATTATGATGATAATGACAATAATAATGACAATAATAACGATAACAATAAAGTCATAATCAATGATAATCTTGATAATTACAGCAATAATAGCAATAATTAACTCTATTCCTAAAATTTCCATACTAATAATGGCAATAGAAATAATAATAACATCATTATCATTGTCATTATAATTATTATTATTGTCATTATTATTTCTAAGGTCATCATTATTGCTATTGTCATTATATGAATAGTTATAATGATAAAAATAGCAATAATAATTAGCATAATAATTATTATAACTGCAATAATGATGATGATAATACTGATAATCATGATGATACTGACTATAATGATAATAATCATAAAAATGATGACAGTATTGATAATAATGATGAAAATATTTATCATTCAGTCCATTTATAATGAAATAAAGGACAGAAGTAATAAAATCCCAAAAGTCGAAAAAAACGGCAAAATCTAGCGTATAACAGCCTTTTGAGAGAAACGTCGAAAAAAAAACCTTTTCGCTTTTTAATGGTAATTATGAGGATTTTAACATTAAATCAGGTAATTATGATGATTTCCATGACGATTCCTTTATTATTGACAATAATGATGATAATGATGATAATGACATATGATAATAATGATAATAATGATAATAATCAGGATGATAATGACAATGATAATGGCAATAATAATGATAAAGTCATAATTATAATGATTTTCTTGATAACTACTGCAATAATAGCAATAATTAACTCTATTACAGAAATTTCCATACTAATAATGGCAATAGGAATAATAATAACATTATCATTGTCATTATAATTATCATTATTGTCATTATTAATTCTAAGATCATCATTATTGCTATTATCATTATATAAATAGTTATAATGATAAAAATAGCAATAATAATCAGCATAATAAATATTACAAGTGCAATAATGATGATAATAATAATGATAATCATGATGATAATGACTATAATGATAATAATCATATAAATGATGACATAATAATTATTATAACTGTAATAATGATGATAATAATAACTATAATGATAATAATAATAAAAATGATAATTTATAATGAAATAAAGGCCAGAAGTAATAAAATCCCAAAAGTCGAAAAAAAGGGAAAATCTAGCGAATTACAGCCTTTTGAGAGAAACGTCGAAAAAAAACCTTTTCGCTTTTTAATGGTAATTATGAGGATTTTAAAATCAATTCAGGTAATTATGAGGATTTTAACATTAATTCAGGTAATTATGAGGATTTTAACATTAATTCAGGTAATTATGATGATTCCTTTATTATTGACAATAATGATGATAATTATGATGATAATAACAATGATAATGACAATAATAATGATAATGATAAAGTCATAATTATAATGATAATCTTGATAATTGCTGCAATAATAGCAATAATTAACTCTATTCAAATAATATCCATAATAATAATGGCATTAGAAATAATATCATTATCATTGTCATTATAATTATTGTTATTGTCATTATTTCTAAAATTATCATTATTGCAATTATCATTATATAAATATTTATAATGACAAAAATAACAATAATGATTAGCATAATAATTATTATAACTGCAATAATGATGATAATAATAATGATAATCATGATGATAATGACTATAATGGTAATAATCATAGAAATGATGACAGTAATGATAATAATGATAATAATTATCATTCAGTCAATTTTTAATGAAATAAGGCCAGAAGTAATAAAATCCCAAAAGTCGAAAAAAACGGCAAAATCTAGCGTATTACAGAATTTTGAGAGGAATGTCAAAAAAAAAACCCTTTTCGCTTTTTAACCGTAATTATGAGGATTTTAACATTAATACAGGTAATTATGTCCCAAAAGTCGAAAAAAAAACGGCAAAACCTAGCGTATAACAGCCTTTTGAGAGAAACGTCGAAAAAAAAACCTTTTCGCTTTTTAATGGTAATTATGAGGATTTTAACATTAATCAGGTAATTATGATGATTTCCATGATGATTCCTTTATTATTGACAATAATGATGATAATCAGGATGATAATGACAACGATAATGGCAATAATAATGATAATAATAATGATGACAGTAATGATAATAATGATAATAATTATCATTCAGTCAATTTTTAATGAAATAAGGCCAGAAGTAATAAAATCCCAAAAGTCGAAAAAACGGCAAAATCTAGCGTATTACAGAATTTTGAGAGAAATGTCGAAAAAAAAACCTTTTCGCTTTTTAACCGTAATTATGAGGATTTTAACATTAATTCAGGTAATTATGATGATTTCCATGATGATACCTTTATTATTGAC
>NC_091584.1:12584710-12592210 GCF_042767895.1 Penaeus vannamei | reverse complement strand
GGAGACCCAAAATTCCGTTTTCTTACATAAGGTATATATTAAATCAGTTTAATGGAGGTTAGGTTACATTAGCTGGAATTTGGTTAGGTTAGGTTAGGTTAGGCTCAGCTTTGATCAAGACACCTCAAATTCCGTTTTCTTACATAAGTTTTATATTAAATCAGTTTAATGGAGGTTAGGTTACATTAGCTGGAATTTGGTTAGGTTAGGTTAAGTTAGGTTAGGCTAGGATCAGATTTGATCAGGAGACCCCAAATACCCTTTTCTTACATAAGGTTTATATTAAATCAGTTTAATGGAGGTTAGGTTACATTAGCTGGAATTTGGTTTGGTTATGTTAGGTTAGGTTAGGTTAGGCTCAGCTTTGATCAGCAGACCCCAAATTCCGTTTTCTTACATAAGGTTTATATTAAATTAGTTTAATGGAGGTTAGGTTACATTAGCTGCAATTTAGTTAGGTTAGGTTAGGTTAGTTTAGGTTAGGTTAAGCTTAGATTTGATTAGGAGACCCCAAATTCCGTTTTCTTACATAAGTTTTATATTAAATTAGTTTAATGGAGGTTAGGTTACATGAGCTGGAATTTGGTTAGGTTAGGTTAGGTTAGGCTCAGCTTTGATCAGGAGACCCCAAATACCCTTTTCTTACATAAGGTTTATATTAAATCAGTTTAATGGAGGTTAGGTTACATTAGCTGGAATTTGGTTAGGTTAGGTTAGGTTAGGCTCAGATTTGATCAGGAGACCCCAATATCCGTTTTCTTACATAAGGTTTATATTAAATCAGTCTAATGGAGGTTAGGTTACATTAGACGGAATTTGGTTAGGTTAGGTTAGGTTAGGTTACGTTAGGTTAGGCTCAGAATTGATCACGAGACCCCAAATTTCGTCTTCTTACAAAAACTTTATATTAAATCAGTTTCATGGAGGTTAGGTTACATTAGCTAGAATTTAGTTAGGTTAGGTTAGGTTAGGCTCAGATTTAATCAGGAGACCCGAAATTCCGTTTTCTTACATAAGGTTTATATTAAGTCAGTTTAATGGAGGTTAGGTTACATTAGCTGGAATTTGGTTAGGTTAGGTTAGGTTAGGCTCAGATTTGATCAGGAGACCCCAAATTCCGTTTTCTTACTGAAGGAATTATATTAAATAAGTTTAATGGAGGTTAGGTTACATTAATTGGAATTTGGTTTGGTTAGGTTAGGTTAGGGTAGGTTAGATTTCGACTTTTGGGATTTTATTATTTCTGGCCTTTATTTAATTATAAATGGACTGAATGATAATTATTATCATCATTATTATCATTACTGTCATCATTTTTATGATTATTATCATTATAGTCATTCTCATCATGATTATCATTATTATCATCATCATTACTGCAGTTATAATAATTATCATGCTAATTATTTTTGTCATTTAATCATTATAACTATTTATATAATGATAATAGCAATAATGATGATCTTAGAAATAATAATGACAATGTTAATCATTATAATTACAATGATAATGATGTTATCACTATTTCTATTGCCATTATTACTATGGAAATTATTGGAATAGTGTTAATTATTGCTATTATTGCAGTAATTATCAAGATTATCATTATAATTATTACTTTATCTTTATTATCATTATTATTGTCATTATCATTATCATCATAATTATCATCATTTTTGTCAGTAATAAAGGAATCACCATGGAAATCATCATAATTACCAATAGAAAGCGAAAAGTTTTTTTTTTCGACGTTTCTCTCAAAAGGCTGTAATACGCTAGATTTTGTCGTTTTTGGGGATTTTATTACTTCTGGCCCTTTATTTTCATTATGAATGGACTGAATGATAATTATTATCATTATTATCATTACTGTCATATTTTTTTATGATTATCATCATTAATATTATCATCATTATTGCAGTTATAATAATTATTATGCTGATCATCATTGCTATTTTTATCATTATAACTATTTATATAGTGATAATAGCAATAATGATGATCTTAGAAATAATAATGACAATAATGATAATTGTAATGACAATGATGATGATGTTATTATTATTTCTATTGCCATTATTAGTATGGAAATTATTGGAATAGAGTTATTTATTGCTATTATTGCAGTAATTATCAAGATTATCATTATAATTATGACTTTATCATTATTATCTTTCTTATTGTCATTATCATCATAAATATCATCATTATTGTGAATACTAAAGGAATCATCATGGAAATCATCATAATTACCTGAATTGATGTTAAAATCCTCATAAACTATCATTAAAAAGCGAAATGTTTTTTTTTCGACATTACTCTCAAAAGGCTGTAATTTGCTAGATTTTGCCGTTTTTTTTGGCAATTGGGATTTTATTAGTTCTGACCTTTATTTCATCATAAATGGACTGAATGATAATTATTATCATCATTATTATCATTATTGTCACCATTTTTATGATTATTATCCACTATAGCAATAATGATGATCTTAGAAATAATAATGACAATAATAATAATTATAATGACAATGATAATGATGGTATTAATATTTCTATTGCCATTAGTAGTATGGGAATTATTGGAATAGGGGTTATTATTGCTATTATTGCAATAGTTATCAAGATTATCATTATAATTATGACTTCATCATTATTATCATTATTATTGGCATTATCATTGTAATTATCATCATAATTATCATCATTATTGTCAAGGTTTTTTTTTACGTTTTCGACTTTTGGGATTTTATTACTTCTGGTCTTTATTTCATTATAAATGGACTGAATGATAATTATTATCATCATTATTATCATTAAGGTCAATAATTTTTATGCTTATTATCATTATTATTACCAATCATTATTGCAGTTATGATAATTATTATGCTAATTGTTATTGCTATTTATATCATTATAACTATTTATATAATGATAATAGCAATAATGATGATCTTAGAAATAATAATGACAATAATAATAATCATAATGACAATGATAATGATGTTATTATTATTTCTATTGCCATTATTAATATGGAAATTATTGGAATAGAGTTATTTATTGCTATCATTGCAGTAATTATCAAGATTATCATTATAATTATGACTTTATCATTATTATCTTTATTATTGTCATTATCATCATAATTATTATCATTATTGTCAATAATAAAGGAATCATCATGGAAGTCATCGTAATTACCTGAATTAATGTTAAAATCCTCATAATTACCATAAAACCCGCAAAGGGATTTTTTTCGGCGTTTATCTCAAAATACTGTAATACGCTAGATTTTGCCGTTTTTTTTTCCACTTTCGGGATTTTATTACCTTGTGCCTTTATTTCATTATAAATGGACTGAATGATAATTATTATCGTCTTTATTATCATTAATGTCATCATTTTTATGATTATTATCATTATAGTCATTATCATCATGATTATCATTATTATTATCATTATTGCAGTTATATTTATTATTATACTAATTATTATTGCTATTTTTATCATTGTGCCTATCTTTATAATGATAATAGCAATTATGATGATCTTAGAAATAACAATTACAATAATAATAATTAGAATGACAATGATAGTGATGTTATTATTTCTATTGCCATTGTTATTATGGAAATTATTAGAATAGAGTTAATTATTGCTATTATTGCAGTAATTATCAAGATTATCATTATAATTATGACTTTATCATTATTATCATTATTATTGTCATTATCATTGTCATTATCATCATAATTATCATCATTATTGTCAATAATAAAGGAATCATCATGGAAATCACCATGATTAACTGAATTAATGATAAAATCCTCATAATTACCATTAAAAACCAAAGTGTTTTCTTTTGACATTTCTCTCAAAAGGTTGTAATACGCTAATTACTCTCATAATTATCATTATTATCGTCATTATTGCCATTATTGATTCGGTTATCATCAAAATCATCATAATTAGCAGAATTTTTGCTAAGGTCATCATAATCATCCTCTTAACTCGAAAAAGGGGGGTTTGCGACTTATCTCTCCAAAGGCTTTATTTCGCTAAATTTCGCCGGTTTTTCGACTTTTGAGATTTTTCTACTTTTAGCCTTTTAAAGATGGGCTTTATAATGATAATTATCATCATTATTATCATTACTGTCATTATCGCCCTAATCACCCTTAATATAGTCATTATAATAATCATTATTTTAATTATTAATGTCATTTTCATCATTATAATCATTTTGATAATGATAATGACAATAATGATAATTCTGGAAATAATAACATTAATAAGGATTATAATAACAATGATAGGCGTGTTATGATTACTTCTATTATTATTTCTGTTATCATTGTCGTTATTATTAGTAGGAAAATCATTAGAATAGTGTTGATTATTGCTATTATTGCAATTATTATTTTCGACTTGTGGGATTTTTCTACTTTTAGTCTTTTCTCATTATAGATGGGCTTTATAATGGTAATTATCATCATTATTATCATTACTGTCATTATCGCCCTAATCACCCTTAATATAGTCATTATAATAATCATTATCTTAATCATTGTCATTTTCATCATTATACCTATTTTAATAATGATGATGACAATAATGATAGTTCTGGAAATAATAACAATAATAAGGATTTTAATAACAATAATAGCCGTGTTATAATTACTATTATTATTTCTGTTATCATTGTCGTTATTAGTATTAGGAAAATCATTAATATAGTGTTGATTATTGTTATTATTGCAATTATTAGGCAAATCTTCATTATAATTATCATTGTATAATTATTATCATAATTATTCTCCTAATTAATCTCATAATTATTGACCTAATTAATCTCATAATTATCATTATTATCGTCATTATTCTCATTATTGGTGGGGTTATCATCAAAATCATCATAATTAGCAGAGTTATTGCTAAGATAATCATAATCATCCTTTAAACTCGAAAAAGGGGGGTTTTCGATTCATCTCTCCAAAGGCTGTATTTCGCTAGATTTCGCCGGCCTTTCGACTTTTGAGATTTTTCTACTTTTAGCCTTTTTCTCATTATAGATGGGCTTTATAATGATAATTATCATCATTATTGTCATTATCATCATCATCATTATCATTGTCATTATCACCCTAATCACCCTTAATATAGTCATTATAATTATCATCATCTTAATTATTGATGTCATTTTCATCATTGTAATTATTTTAATAATGGAAATGACAATAATAATCATTCTGGAAATAATAACAACAATAATAAGCATTATAATAACAATAATAGCCGTGTTATAATTACTTCTATTATTATTTCTGTTATCATTGTCGTTATTATCATTAGGAAAATCATTAGAATAGTGTTGATTATTGCTATTATTGCAATTATTAGGCAAATCATCATAATAATTATCATTGTATAATTATTATCATTATTATTGTCCTAATTACTCTCATAATTACCATTATTATCGTCATTATTGTCATTATTGATGGGGTTATCATCAAAATCATCATAATTAGCAGAATTATTGCTTAGATCATCATAATCATCCTTTAAACTCGAAAAAGGGGGGTTTTCGATTCATCTCTCCAAAGGCTGTATTTCGCTAGATTTCGCCGGCTTTTCGACTTTAGAGATTTTTCTACTTTTAGCCTTTTTCTCATTATAGATCGGCTTTATAATTATAATTATCATCATTATTGTTATCATCATCATTATTATCATTACTGTCATTATCGCCCTAATCACCCGTAATATAGTCATTATAATAATCATCATCTTGATTATTAATGTCATTTTCATCATTATAATTATTCTAATAAAGATAATGACAATAATGATAATTCTGGAAATAATAAAGTTAACATTGTTAACAACAATAATAAAGATTATATTAACAATAATAGCCGTGTTATAATTACTTTTATTATTATTTCTGTTATCATTGTCGTTATTATTATTAGGAAAATCATTAGTATAGTTTTGATTATTGCTATTATTGCAATTATTAGGCAAATCATCATTATAATTATTATTGTATAATTATTATCATAATTATTGTCCTAATTACTCTCATAATTATCATTATTATCGTCATTATTGTCATTATTGATGGGGTTATCATCCAAATCATCATAAATAGCAGAAATATTGCTAAGATCATCATAATCATCCTTTAAACTCGGAAAAGGGGGGTTTTCGACTCATCTTTCCAAAGGCTGTATTTCGCTAGACTTCGCCGGTTTTTCGACTTTTGGGATTTTTCTACTTTTAGCATTTTTTTCATTATAGATGGGCTTTATAATGATAATTATCATCATTATTGTTATTATCATCATTATCATTACTGTCATTATCGCCCAAATCACCCTTAATATAGTCATTATAATAATCATCTTAGTTGTTAATGTCACTTTCATCATTATATTTATTTTGATAATGATAAGGATAATAATGATAATTCTGGAAATAATAACAACAATAATAAAGATTATAATAATAATAGCCGTGTTATAATTACTTCTATTATTATTTCTGTTATCATTGTCGTTATTATTATTAGAAAAATCATTAGAACAGTGTTGATTATTGCTAATATTGCAATTATTAGGCATATCATCATTATAATTATCATTTTATAATCATTATCATAATTATTATCCTAATTACTCTCATAATTATTATATATTATCGTCATTATTCTCATTATTGATGGGGTTATCATGAAAATGATCATAATCACCAGAGTCATTGCTAAGATCATCATAATCATCCTTTAAACTCGAAAAAGGTGGTTTTTCGACTCATCTCTCCTAAGGCTGTATTTCGCTAGATTTCGCCCGTTTTTCGACTTATAGATGGGCTTTATAATGATAATTATCATCATTATTTTCATTATAATCATGATAATGACAATTATGATAAAATGATAATTATGATAATAATTTTGATAATTACAGCAATAATTTTCATAATAATAATGACAATAGAAATAATAATAATATCATTATCATTGTCATTATAATTATCATTAATGTCATTATTATTTCTAATATTATCATTACTGTTATCATTATAAAAATAGTTATAATGATGAAAATGACAATGATAATGAGCATATTAGTTTTTATAACTGCAATAATGATAATAATAATAATGATAATTCTGACGATAATAACTATAATGATAATTATCATAAAAAGAATGACAAAGATTATGATAATGATGATAATAATAATCATAGAGTCAATTTATATTGAAATAAAGGCGAAAAGTAGTAAGATCCCAAAAGTCGAAAAAACGGCAAAATCTAGCGTATTCTTTTGAAAGAAACGTCGAAAAAAAAAACTTTTAAATGATTATGATGATTTTAACATTAATTCAGGTAATTTTGATGATTTTCATAATAATTCCTTTATTATTAACTATAATGATGATAATATTGATGATAATGACAATAATAATGATAATAATGATAAAATGATAA
>NC_091584.1:12569859-12579210 GCF_042767895.1 Penaeus vannamei | reverse complement strand
GGATAATGATCGGTATAATTTTAATGCATGGCATTTTGGTTTTCACATGAAATGATAAAAACTGAATTAATTTTCATGTTTTCATAGCAGGTGAATCTTGTAGTTATCATTATTGTTTAAGTCACTAATGGTGTAAAATACCTAATCATCTTGTTTTCTGTTGCAAATGATGGTAATATTGGAAATGCAACTCCACACCTAATTTAAAGAATCTGGGTAAAATTACCACGGATAACAATCAGGGTTACAGTAAGAAAAAGATATGGAATGGTTACCTTAACATAAACTGAGACACTTTTCATCTATGGCAAAAGGTGCGCAAATCAAAAATAAAGGAGTTACACGATAGAGAAGAGAGAAGACCGACCCATCTTGACATTGTGAATGTAAACAAAATTGTGACGAGTCAACTCATTCTTGCGCTCTGTTAAGTAGCACATGTATTACTACGCTTCTGTCAAAACGATATTTGGCTAATTATCGGTGTCTGCTGTTCCACATATATGCTTTCAGAGGCCTTTGTTAACGTTGTTATACCATATTTTAATCTTTCAAGATTTATTAGACAGTGATATAAGGAAATCGGTCTGAAGCAGCTTCTGCGTAGGCGCATTTTCGCGTTCTGCTGCCAGGTTTGACAGGACGATTCCCAGGGCAGTCCGGTGACAGGAGACCGGCGAGAAATGTTTCGGTTTTGGTCTAACATCGATTCTAGGTTGTTCTTAAGACTATATAGTGGAAACAAAGAAGAAAAAGACCTTAAGGGGACTGTCCCTAAAAGAGAGGGGGGAAGGGGGTTAAATTGAGATAGTTAGCGTATAGTATAGGTTCATGGATGAGGAAACTACCAAACGAGTATTAAGCGCCTGCTATGGCTTGTTGTCTTGCAGCCGATGCGCGAGTCCCTCAGCACCCAGAGAGGTACGTCGCTAATGAGCGCCCAGGCACACCTATCTGGACTTTTGCTTGTGGCAATCGTGCATAAGGCATTTAATTATGATATTGCGCATAGATATGAGTTCGTGAATGTTCAAGGAACACTTTTATACCAATATCAGGAAAAAATTATATCACCGTGATTTATGACGAAATATTTTGTGAAATATATCTAAAAAAAAATGTATGTTTTGTGTCCTTTTACACACGAAATATGCTTTGATTGAGACTCCCTGTTAATATGTTTTAGTTTACGAGGTAATATATACGTATATCACATTCGAAGCACTAATGGTTAAAAATAGCCTTATAAGGAAGGATTGAAATATTTCCGTTACATTTCGCTCAACGGTCGGTACATCACAGCAGGGGGCAATTTGAACTGATTTGAAATTGGTAATTACCGTTGTAAAGACCAATTCAATACGAATGTTACCTAAATGTCAGATTTTTAAACTTCGGATGTATAAGCGAGATACAGATTATTTCATATTGAAAATGATAGTACTCAGTAATACCTGCTCTGAAATAAAAACTATATGGAATTTTGAGCTTGTTTGTATGCGTAGTCTTCGTCTGGTGTTCAAAAAGCTATCGCATCCGTTTCGTGCGTTCCCGATAAAAATGAATGTTTAGACGTCTTAGGCACCATAAATTGGCAAATATCCCACAACACCTAGGTGTCTGCATGATTTTATGCACTTCTTAGTAAAGATAATGGGTGCAAATGGCTAATCATAAACTATACACTTGTTCTCCTTTGCAATCTGTTAATATTGACAATTATCAAAGAAAATGGTATGAGAGGGATAACTAATATATTTTATTATTTAGATATGAAAGTCAATGTAGGCCTACTAAATTATGATGATTAATCTTTTTAACTTTATGTGCGTACGTTCACATACATATGATCCTCCTCGAAAATTATAAACACCTAGTGACCATCTCCCCCTCCCCCCCTGTGTGAGGTATAGGAAATATTCAACGACTTTCGTAAGTTATCGAATTCAATGTACTAAATTCATATGCTTTTAAAATTCTCAAAATTGAACCACCATGTTGTATTCATGTCAGGACTTCATAATTAGAATGATTTTGTACTAATGTTGCCATCCACAGTTCCCCATTTCTTCAAAAAAAAAAAAAAAAAAAATAATAATAATAGAATAAAATGGAAAATAAAAAGAAATAAAAAATTAAAAAAAGGTTTTTAATCTGGTCTAGATTAGTTGTCTCATAAAAATGCATTTATTAAGCTTTTCACACGAAAATATCAACTTTTATGAACAACAACAACAACAAAAAAATTACATACCTTTACAGAATAGCATCCCTATTGAACATGAAAATTCCTATTGACTTAGTAATCATTGCATTGCAAAGTACACTAAATAAGCATTTTTTTGATATATAATATCATTAGATTCAGAGAAAAATAACAGAGATAACGAGCTTTGGCAAAGGGCCAAATACAAAACGCCGTAGCTCTGTCATTTTTTTATGAATCTTCGGTACATCCCAACTCACGTAATTTTCATGCGATCCAAATGCAGTTTGTTGCTTTCACTAGAGCCTCAGCGTCCCAAGGCCAGGTAAAAGGCCGATTTTCGAATTTTTGCCTTAATAAAAAAATAATAATATTTTAATGCTGAAAAAAAAAATAAAAAATAGTTCTCTATGTCAAGCTGTCTGCCGCCCCCCAAAAAAAGGAAATTCAAAATTCGGCCTTTTACATGGCTATAGGCTAGAGTTGATCTAACACAAGTATTTTTGGGGGAATATTCTGTAAAGAGCTGTGATAGTTGGGATGTACCGAAGACATACCAAAAAAAAAAACAATTTTTTTCGACTTTTTGGGGGGTGCCCCCCCCCCAATGGGAGAGCAAAGTTTAAATTTATATATATAACGGAGCACAATTCTTTACTCTATAGCATGCAAAAAGAATCAATCAGTTATCTCTAACTGATATTTTTTTATGATGTATAGAGTAGGGAAAGGTGGCCATTTTCAGGGACGGTCCCCTTAAAGGAATTATCAATATTTATAAAGTCATCAAAAGTTTTGGGTATTTGTTAGTGAGAGTGAAGCACCCTCCCAGAAACTAAGTCCAAAAAAATTATGTTTTTCATCAATTCTTGGCATTGTTGTGTGAATGAATTGTTCTCGAGATCGAGTACCATTTCTCCATCGATGATCTTGATTTGATAGTCCCGTTAGCGGGGGAGGGCATAAAGTATGTCCAGGAAATTATGGGGTAAAACAGGCTTTGATAAGAAGAATAAAGATAAAAAATGCATAAAACTAGTATGAAATAGGCTTAAAATCAGCCAGTGAAACCATCTTTGAAATTCTATGGCCTGGCGCGCCAGAATTCAAAAACTTCGGGAACCCAGCTTACCTTTCGGCAAAGCTCTTTGGGAATTCACACGTTCTAAACCTCCCAAAAAATGTATTAACCAATTAAACAGCCTAATATAGCAATTTAACTTGCTGTGACTAGGTGTTACTGCCCGAGGGAGGGTTGATGGGGGGCTCTGACCCCCAACACCCCCCTGGGACACATTCTCTTCACCTCGGTATGTATGGCAACATAGAGCTGCATTCACACCATAAAATGATTAACCAAATACTTTTATATCTGGAACCATCAAACTTTTGTTTGCTTCTTTCTACTGTCTGGATTGCTTTGATTTTAATCACTTTTTTTTTTGGCATATGGAGCTCTTGATGGGCCCAGATATTAAACTGGGATCATTACTGAAGTCTATTTAACCTGTGGTGAATTGGGAGTTGAAGTGTGGAGGAGCACACACAGGAGAAATAGTGGAATCAAAAGTGAAAATTTTGAAGGAATGCAAAATCTGAATAGGAGTCCAGATTAAAAAAGGGTAAATTTACTGCGGATAACAATCAAGGTTACAGTAAAAAAAAAATGAGTATGGAATGTTTATCTTGACATAAACTAAGACACTTTCATCTATGGCATTAGGTACGCAAATCAAGGAGATACAAAGTAAAGGAGCTACATGACAGAGAAGAGAGAAGATCGACCCATCTTTTTGAAAGTTCTTCTCCATGTTGACATCACTAATGTAAACAAAATTATGACCAATTAGTTCATTCCTGCACTCTCTCAAGTAGTTCATGTATTAATACTTGTTTGTCAAAACAATATTTGGCCAATCATCAGTGTCTGCTGTTCCACATTTATGCTTTCAAAGGCCTTTGTTAATGTTGCTATACCTCATTTATGTGTTTTAATATTTATTATACCGTGATTTATGGGAATCGGTTTGAAGAACTTTCTGTGCATGCGCATTTTCACATATCCGACTGCCAGGTTTGACAGCAGGATTCCCGGGCATTCGTTGACAGTAGGCCAGTGAGAAATGTCTTGTTTATGGTGTTGTGTCGATTCTGAGTTATTCTGAAGACTTTGTAGTTGCAACAAAGAATAAATAGACCTTAATAACTATTGCAATTTGATATCTCGGCCTGTCAAGTCCCACAAATGCAGAAAAATGTGATTAGAAATGAAGCGATCCACACAATAGACCGACTGAAAGAAGTGAAGAGAAATTGGACAGTTTGGTGTTTTGATATATAAAAGTATTTGTTTATTTTTTAAATTATGGATGTAGCTCTAACTTGCTGTACATACCAAGGTGAAGAGAATGTGTCCCAGGGAGTGTTGGTGGGCAGAGCCCCCCCCATCAACCTTCCCCTTGGGCAGTGCCCGAAGGGCACGCCTAGTCATGGCACCGTAAATTGCTAGGTTAGGTGAGGTTATGGGTTAGGACATCTTTTGGGGGGTTTGGAAGTGTGAAATCCTGTAGATTTTGCCAAAATATGGGTTGGATTCTTTACATATATTTCAAACTTTGGTGCGTTGGTGCATAGACTTTCAAAGGTGGCGGGCATGTCCATAGAGTTTCATTAGTCGATTTTTAGTGTTTTTGTGCTAGTTTTACTAATTTCTGTTCAGTATTTTTCTTATTTAAGCATGTTTTACTCCATAATTTCCCTGATATATTTCATGCCCTCCCCTGCTATCGGACTTAAAACATCAAGATAGTTGGCTGTGATTGCTATGGAACTGATCTTCAGATCAGGTAGAGCTGCATCCATACCATAAAGAATAAACCAGATACTGTTATATCTCAAAACACTAAACTTTCCTTTGCTTTTGTCTATTGTCCGGATTGCTTGGTTTCTAATAACTTTTTTTGGCATTTGGGGTGCTTCATCATCATCATCATCATGGGGGCTGACGCCGACGGGGGCGCATAGCCGCATCCACCCTTCGCTTCCACCTACGAGGATCCCTCATGGCTAGACGCCAGGCAGGGACTCGGCCCATCTCTAGTTCTTCACGGCAGGTTTGGTCGATCTGCCCAAGCCATGACTTCCTCGGTCATCCCACAGGTCTCCTCCATCCAGGGTTGTCTCGAATAGAGACGACCTGATGGGCAGGATCATCCTGAGGAAAGCGAGCCAGGTGGCCGTATAGCCTGAGTTGGCGATCACGGATTGTGCAGATAACAGGGCTTGTGCCAGTCTCACGGTGCAACCGTTGGTTGGACACATGGTCCCGCCAACAGTACCCCATGATCTGGCGCAAGGACCTATTACAAAAGGCTTCAAGACGAGCCTCCAAGGCACAGGACAATGTCCAGGTTTCGCTACCGTATAGCTAAACTGGCATTATCAGGGCCTTGAAAACCCGTAGCTTGGTCCTTCTGCACAGGTACCGACATCTCCAAATACTCTTGTTGAGAGAGTTCATGACCCCTGCTGCCAGGCCAATCCGTCTGCTGACTTCATGGTCTGACAGCCCAGAGTTATGAACTACACTACCAAGGTATGTAAAGCTCTCTGTGACTTCAATGTCCTCGCCGAAAGCACGTACCGACTGAACAGGTTCTCCTAACAAGTCCCCAAATTCCTGGACCTTGGTCTTGGTCCAGGAGACCTCTAGACCCAGGGGCTTCGCTTCATTGCTAAATGCATCGAGAGTCGCCACTAGGGTTTCCAAAGACTCAGATAGAATGGCAACGTCATCAGCAAAGTCAAGGTCTGTAACCTTGATATTGCCCAGCGTTGCCCCACAATGACTTTGAACAGTAGCTCTGCCCAGTATCCAGTCCATGCAAGTGTTGAAAAGAGTTGGTGCAAGGACACAGCCTTGCCTCACTCTTGAACTAACAGGAAAGAAGCTCGACAGGCCCCCACCACACTTTACAGCACTTTCAGTACCAGTATACAGGCTTGCTATTAGTCCAATAATCCTTGTTGGAATTCCTCTCAGCCTCAGGATCTCCCAAGGTGACTCCCGATGCACCGTATCGAACGCCTTCTTGAGGTTGATGTAGGCTGCAAGCAGCCCACGCCCGAACTCACGACGGCGCTCTACAATGACTCGAAGCGCGAGGATACGGTCTATTGTGGACTTACCAGGAGTGAATCCGGATTGCTCCAGTCTCTGGTGCCTCAGTAGATGGTCTCTGATACGTCTCAGAAGGATGTGGGCAAGAACCTTGCCTGGTACACTGAGCAGTGTGATGCCTCGGTGATTGCTGCAGTCCCAACGGTCCCCCTTCCCCTTCCAGAGAGGGATGACCACACCCCTCAACAGGTCAGGAGGAATGGAACCGGACTGCCAGATGGCAGCCAGGACAGCATGTAACCCCCGTGCCATAGGTTCACCACCAGCCTTTTAACAGTTCAGCTGGTATGCCGCAGATACCAGCTGCTTTACCACTCTTCAGCTTGGAAATCGCCCCCCTAACTTCAGTTAGGGAGGGAGGGTCCTCACTGATAGGTGGATTCGGCAGCGGGATCTCGACACTACCCGCATCCAAGTTAACTGTTGGTGGGTCAACCTGGTACAGCTGCTCAAAATACTCAGCCCAACGTCCCCGCACCGCAACAGGATCTGAAACGATCTGACCACTTACTGAGCGAACTGCTGTCACCTGTGAAGAGGGCTTGGAGTTCAGCTTTCTCAGGGCTTGGTATGCAGGACGAAGGTCATTTACTAAGAAATGGCCTTCTACCTCCTCTGCAAGACTCCTAATAAACTGTTCCTTGTCCCTTCTTAACAGGGACCGAGTTCTGCGCACATGAGAACGGTGCAATTCCCGATCCCCTGTCAGACGAGCCGCACGACATGCATCAGTGGCTTCCAGTGTCTCCCGCGAGATGGAATTCTGTACTGCTCTCGGGCGTACACCAATCGTATCTTGAGCTGTATCAAGCGTTTCACGCTTAAAGGTATCCCACAGAAGAACAGGATCTGTCAGACTGCCAAGCACTGCGAAACGATCAGAGATTGCCTCAGCAAACCTGCGGGCACACTCCCCCTCCCTCAGCCTGTCCAAATGAAACACCCTAGGGTGATCATTACACCGCTGGGGGGTTTTGAAGTGGACCCAGAGGGTAGCCACAACCAATCTATGGTCAGTACCACAGAACTCAGCACTCCTGTACACCCTGCAATTCTGAAGGATCCTCCAACGAGTGCTAACAAGTATGTGGTCGATCTCCTTGGCTGCGTTACCCGCATCACTGTACCATGTCCAGCGATGTGGGTCTGGGTGCTGGTACCAGGAGCCAGAAATCCTCAATTTCTGGGACCTAGCAAAGTCCCGGAAAAGGAGGCTATTCTCGCTACCGGCATCAGCTCCTGAACCATGGGGACCGACAGACATCTCATAGCCAGCTCGATCACAGCCAGATACCGCATTGAAGTCGCCCAGAACAATGCGAATATCTCGTCGAGGACATCTGTCTGCCACAGATGTAAGTTTGGCGTAGAACATCTCTTTCACGTCAAGTTTACAAACATCGGTAGGAGCGTACACAGCAATAAGAGACATGAAGCCAAAAGAAAGCTTCAATCTCAATACCATTATATGCTCATCAACAGGAGTAACCTCTACTACCGAGGGCTGGAGTCTGCTGGAGACGGCAATGGTTACTCCCTGGAGATGGTGGCCATCGCTGCGGCCCGACCAGTAATAGGTGTAGCCACCTACACAGGTCATGCCGCTGCCAGGCCTCCTCACCTCCGAGAGAGCAGCCACCTCAACTCTCAGCCTCCCCAGTTCCCTCGACAGTAGAGGCAACCGATCATCCTGACGCAAAGAACGGACGTTCCAAGCCCCCACCCTAACTTCCCGCCTGAGGTTCAGCCTCTGGCAGTCGCTCCGGGTGGATGCCACCTCTGCCACCCCCACCGACGCTGCCCCATATAAAAGGGGGTGGCGGGCTGCGTGCCCCATCATCCACCTGTGGGGTTCCCGAGGGCTTTCCCCCACAAGCTTCACTCTGGGCTGGCGGCCACCAGAGCGCAGGCGAGACGGGTAGTTCCCGTTCCCAGCCTGCGCTCCAGCAGTCGCCCTCCCAGCAGGGCCCACAGTCCGCCTCACTAGCTGGGTGGGAGGGGCTTTCCCCCTCCTCCCAGCCTCTCCATTTATAGTTTGCACTGCCGATTGGTTTATATCTGGGGGGAGGAGGACTGGCAAGGCCCACCTCCCCCGAGCCTCCCATTAACCCCAGGGGGCTAGGGGGCAGGAGTTGGTACAGGGCCAGGGCGTGTCCACACGCCGGTGGGCCATGGCCCTGGACCTCTGGGGCCTCCTGCTGCTCCGAGATCCCCCTCAGTTTAGCCTGGAACCGCAAGGTACCCAGTTTCCATGGGCGGCCACGAGGAGGCACTGCAGGGAGTCTCGATGATGGAGAGGCTATGCACTGGTAGGGGGAGGCTTATGCAGAGCTGCTCCCTTTTTCGCACAAGGCTAGCCAGCGGTGGCAGCTGTAAGCGAGAAGGCATGCACAAGCTCTTAACACTAACTAGACTACCACTCCATCACTTCACACCACCCTGCGCATGAAGCACCCATGCGCATCATTAACATTCACCTGAAGATATTTATATTTATGACACATGTCAAACTCATGCTCTCCTATGGGAAAGGTGGTTAGAGGTACAATGCATGGGTCAAGAGCCATTGTTTTCTCAGTGGAGATGACTGATCTACATTCATGAACAGTTGTAAGTATGTTGAAAATTATTTGTATCCTTTTTTTGATGATTTTCTGACTCATACTTCCCCCAATGTTGTGGGGGGGGGGGGGCTTAGGAGACAGAAACTGAGGCCCAGTTTAGGAGATTACCCCTTCCTTGGGCCGCAGGATTGTGAAGTGGAACTTCTCATTCCCCTGAACAATACACCTGCAGATCTGTTAAAAAGATACATTCTAATTCAGATGAACATTATACCCTGTATGCCAAAGCTCAATGATTGTTCTAGGATAATTTCTCAGTTTGCAATGTCAGTAGCTGACTTAAGGTCAAGAACTGTGCGATTCTCTGGATTAGAGCTTGAAATGTACTCTGTATGGCAATG
>NC_091584.1:12519859-12537359 GCF_042767895.1 Penaeus vannamei | reverse complement strand
TCGGAAGGAGCTATTTTCAACACCTCGAGAACGAGCGATATGGGAGTCACTATGCGATATGGGAGTCACTATTAGTAGATATGACACTCACTATCAGTCACTACCAATAGGGCATACCATATTTGTACACAAGGTTTAAAGAACACACGTGTGACCCTCATGGTGTGTTTCTAAACCTGCGCCTGCACGTGCTACCATGAGGCTACCAGGGTCGGCTATGTCAACCCAGCTTGACCTCCTGCCTCACTCACTCACTCACTTCACTATCACTAACCTTTGAGATCAGAACTACGTGACCCCGGCCATCCCCAAGAAGACCTGTGACCTGACGAGATACCTGCCAAGTTACCGCCGAAACAGAAGTTAACTTCTTCGTGCCATGTTCAAGAATATGGTATGCCCTATTGGTAGTGACTGATAGTGAGTGCCATATCTACTGATAGTGACTCTCATTCTCTCTCTCTCTCCCTCGCTCCCTCTCTCTCCCTCCCTCCCTCCCTCCCTCCCTCTTACTCCCTCCCTCCCTCTTACTCCCTCCCTCCCTCTTACTCCCTCCCTCCCTCTCTCTCCCTCTTACTCCTTCCCTCCCTCCCTCTCTCTCCCTCTTACTCTCTCTGGCTGTCTCTCTCTCTCTCTCTCTCTCTCTCTCTCTCTCTCTCTCTCTCTCTCTCTCTCTCTCTCTCTCTCTCTCTCTCTCTCTCTCTCTGTGTGTGTGTGTGTGTGTCTGTGTCTGTCTCTCTCTTTCTTTCTTTCTTTCTTTCTTTCTTTCTTTCTTTCTCTCTCTCTCTCTCTCTCTCTCTCTCTCTCTCTCTCTCTCTCTCTCTCTATATATATATATATATATATATATATATATATATATATATATATACATACATACATACATACATACATACATACATACATACATACATACATACATATACATGCATACATACATACATACATATACATGCATACATACATATATACATACATACTTATACATATATGAAAGAAACATATACATGTATATAATCTCTATGTATATACATTCACATGCAAGTATTATTTTTTATTCACATGGTGTGATACGAATGTAGATGCATTAAAATGATTCTCAAACTGATATTCTTTTGCTAATGGAAATATCACACAGGTGAGTGGGCTTATGTGAGTGGTGAAAGGTGAGGGAGAAAGTGATGCCATTCCAGCTCCACAGCAGCTCTCAGCAGAACATACACAGTATTATAAGCTGCTCTTCACCATCATAGGTGGATCATCAAATGATCTTTTTAAGGTTGGTTGATATATATCTAGTAACATTTTATGATTTTCCCTTTTATATGAGGAATTCAAAGAAACTTGGAATTCAGTTTTTAAAATTAGGTGTCATGTTAGTAGTCAGTGACTTCCAGAACTAAGAAAATTTTGATAACTTTGTGCAGTTGATGTGTGAAGATGTAGCAACATCACCAGGCATAACATCACTGGTTGGTCCAATTGTGGGAGGAGTTGTGCGTGGTGCGCAACGTGCTCGGCAGAAACCTCATGTTCTCCGACGTATACTGCTGGTAATAAGAGCACTCTTAGTCAATCCACATCTACATCTAGGACCACAAAATTATGTAAGTGTTTAGTTATGTGATCATAGAGAATTGAAAAAATATATATTGATATATTGTTTTTATACTGTTAGCAAAGTATTAAAAAAAAAAAAAAAATGGTGATGTTTTTTTCCAGATGCGAGATATTATAAATGTCTTGGTGTACTGTATAATTATTGAACGGAAAAATGCATCAGATACTCAGATGATCAGAAGTTTGGCTTCAAATGTGTTACTCCAGGTCAGTGCCAGAAGTTGTAAGATTTATTTTTATTTATTATATTATTTAATTTGCGTGTTTTTAGTGATGTAAGATGTTATAGAAACTTTTCTTCGTTTTTAAGATAATTTAGGAAAAAAGTCTGATATGAATTACACACAATTACTTTCAATGCATGTAAAAGTCCTCTATGAATCATGCTACAGTATGTGTAGAAAGGAAAGGTAATTATTTTATCAAGCTGATTTGTATTTAGTAAAGTACATGATACAGATAATACCTCTCCAGTTTGCCTAATTAATGGACTTCACTGGTTTCTCAACCCTTAATTCTCCTTTGATCACACCTCTGACCACTGCTATCACTAAACCCTCCTTGATGCTTGCTGTTAGCTCTATCCATTCTAAATGATCTACCCAGGTCGTTCTGAATACAACCCTTCCAGTCTCCCAGCAACCTTTACTCCAGCTTTCCCCCTGCACAGTTTTCTTAATTTCTGCCCCCCCCCCCCCCATCCTTATTGTTATTCCAACAGTACTACCTCACTCCACACCTCTCATTCTTTCTCCTGCCCTTCTCTTCGTACTAATTCCACCTCTATAAACCTCTTGAGTCTTTTTTTGGCCCAGCCAAGTGGGAATTGACCCTGTTGTCCTGACTGTTGAGGGGTGTGGTCATCCCTGTTGAGGGGTGTGGTCATCCCTCTCTGGAAGGGGAAGGGGGACCGTTGGGACTGCAGCAATCACCGAGGCATCACACTGCTCAGTGTACCAGGCAAGGTTCTTGCCCACATCCTTCTGAGACGTATCAGAGACCATCTACTGAGGCACCAGAGACTGGAGCAATCCGGATTCACTCCTGGTAAGTCCACAATAGACCGTATCCTCGCGCTTCGAGTCATTGTAGAGCGCCGTCGTGAGTTCGGGCGTGGGCTGCTTGCAGCCTACATCGACCTCAAGAAGGCGTTCGATACGGTGCATCGGGAGTCACTTTGGGAGATCCTGAGGCTGAGAGGAATACCAACAAGGATTATTGGACTAATAGCAAGCCTGTATACTGGTACTGAAAGTGCTGTAAAGTGTGGTGGGGGCCTGTCGAGCTTCTTTCCTGTTAGTTCAGGAGTGAGGCAAGGCTGTGTCCTTGCGCCAACTCTTTTCAACACTTGCATGGACTGGATACTGGGCAGAGCTACTGTTCAAAGTCATTGTGGGGCAACGCTGGGCAATATCAAGGTTACAGACCTTGACTTTGCTGATGACGTTGCCATTCTATCTGAGTCTTTGGAAACCCTAGTGGCGGCTCTCGATGCATTTAGCAATGAAGCGAAGCCCCTGGGTCTAGAGGTCTCCTGGACCAAGACCAAGGTCCAGGAATTTGGGGACTTGTTAGGAGAACCTGTTCAGTCGGTACGTGCTTTCGGCGAGGACATTGAAGTCACAGAGAGCTTTACATACCTTGGTAGTGTAGTTCATAACTCTGGGCTGTCAGACCATGAAGTCAGCAGACGGATTGGCCTGGCAGCAGGGGTCATGAACTCTCTCAACAAGAGTATTTGGAGATGTCGGTACCTGTGCAGAAGGACCAAGCTACGGGTTTTCAAGGCCCTGATAATGCCAGTTTAGCTATACGGTAGCGAAACCTGGACATTGTCCTGTGCCTTGGAGGCTCGTCTTGAAGCCTTTTGTAATAGGTCCTTGCGCCAGATCATGGGGTACTGTTGGCGGGACCATGTGTCCAACCAACGGTTGCACCGTGAGACTGGCACAAGCCCTGTTATCTGTACAATCCGTGATCGCCAACTCAGGCTATACGGCCACCTGGCTCGCTTTCCTCAGGATGATCCTGCCCATCAGGTCGTCTCTATTCGAGACAACCCTGGATGGAGGAGGCCTGTGGGACGACCGAGGAAGTCATGGCTTGGGCAGATCGACCAAACCTGCCGTGAAGAACTAGAGATGGGCCGAGTCCCTGCCTGGCGTCTAGCCATGAGGGATCCTCGTAGGTGGAAGCGAAGGGTGGATGCGGCTATGCGCCCCCGTCGGCGTCAGCCCTTATGATGATGATGATGATGAAGTGGGAATTATTCTTTGTGATTACCCCTGCAGACCCTTACTCTGACAGTACTCTCTTCTTCCAACAATGTCTACAAAAACATCATTCATGCCTTGAAATAGTTACACCTGAGTCCCAACTTATGCATTAGCTACCCTGGCCGACATCACTGGCAAATCTATTACTGGCCAGCTTCTCTCCTTTCTTGATACTTGTACCGGAACTGTTTCCATCTCCCCGGCTGTTTGCCCACTCTACAACAAGGATTGATCAGAATCTGAAAACAACCTGCTTGCCTGCCTCATACTGCTGTACCAATACAGTGCTACTCTATTTATCCCAGAGGCCATTGAAAATCCTACACCAATATTGCCAAGATTAGGGCCTGGAGACAGCTAAAATCAAAACTATTAGGAGTGAAGAATTCAAATGTTCTAGATGAAGACACTTATGTCCACAACATTGTGCAATAATAAAAACTATGATGTTATGATGTCATTTCATAGCACATTGTCTGATCTTGTATAGTGACAGTAATGAAAAAATATATATATTTTTTGGCTGTGAATAGCCTGATGATAATTTAGGGCCTAATAGAAGAATGTAGCCGAATGTCGCCTTATTCTGTTGCTTCATTATGATGTCATCAAGAACCCTATATTCAGACACTGTCACCTATTAGTCGTAAATCCTTCTCTTTATTTAAAATATTTGATAATTTTCTATATTACGTCCGCCGCTCCGATATCGACGATTTTGGTATCGTTGGATTCCTCTCACTCTATACAATGCAAATATGCAGGTTTTATTGCGCGGAAATCTCCCGTTAGAGACAAACTTGGCCCCGATAGCAGGGGAGGGCATGAAAGGTTCTAGGGAAAATGCGGGGTTAAATAACACTAATAATATAACCCATCGTGAAAATAACCATGGTTATTCACATGACTTTCAATTGAAAGGGGCTGTGCCCCCTGCGACCCCCTGGGGGCGGGGAGGTTCTGCCCCCTAACCCCCGCCGAGGAAACAAAACCACGACGTATTCCCGGTAGGCGAGAGCGTTACACAATTATCTTCGATCTCGGAGCGGCGGATGTAATATTACAATTACTTCGTAACATTTCCACTGAATCAGCATACTAACCTAGACATAGTCAGCATTGTATACAGAGACGATTTTAGTATAATCAGTATGAACAGGGTATACCATGAACAGAAGAACGCCCTCGTCAGCGGGTTTTGCGCCTCTCTCGATGTTACACCGGTCTCAAGGTCGAGTTTCCCGTCCTCTGGAACCACGATTTTCGAATTCCTAACCGAAATAACCGCCGCGTTCAGTACTTCGCCATAGCCGCCGCGATGACCGAGTGTAGAGGGTGCTCCTACTCCGAGACCGATTTCCTGCGCTAGGTAGCAACCAGCCAGGAACAAATGCTGAAAATGTGCTTCCGCCACGGCCTCCTCCGTCGGGAGAGAGCCTGCGGCAGGTGCGGGCAGCCAGCACACCTGGACGTGAAGAAGAAAAGGTTCAGGAGCACCCTCCCTACTGTCAGCGGCATCTATTAACCAGGTTAGTACCTTAAAAATCCTAGGGTATGGTAGGTTATCGGCTCCGCATCTAGTTCGTGTGCGGTCTTACCTGCTGTGAATACGTGGGGGATATTTTGTTTCCTCGGCGGGGGTTGGGGGCGGAACCCCTCCCAGGGGGTCATATGAATAACCATGGTTATTTTCACTGGGTTATATTATTATGGTAATTTTCTATATTACGTCCGCCGCTCTGACGTCGCCCCTGCTATCGGGGCCAACTTTCTGCGCAATAAAACCTACATATTTGCATTGTATAGAGTGAGAGGAATCCAGCGATACCAAAGCCGTCGATATCGTAGCGGCGGACGTAATATAGAAAATACCAAATATTTCTTCATTCATCCTGATAAATCATGTAAATCAAGTAAATCATGATTTAAAATTTTCTACAAATTCTACAAGTCCAAAGTAAATATCATCATAAAATCAGCAAAATATTTAAACTACTAGTGGTTTATTTGAAGGATCACTTAAAAATTGTGTCTTTGTGACTGAAAATTTTATTCTTATAATTTCACTGCTGCGGTACATTATTGGAAAAGTTTTATTTCCCAAACCATGAGCACCTTTCTTTTCCTAAGGAGGCGATCTTCACCACTAGGATGTATCATAAGCAAAATGAGAAGCATACAAACTTCTTTGCAGCAGCAGCGAAGAGGAGGATATAGTGGGTGAGTGGGGATGGGAGCCACCACTTGCAGCCATGTGTAGCGTTGCCTCCAAAGAATTTTCTTTGTATTGTTTTTTCAGCAATATACTTCAAGAGTTGTTTTGTAGAAGGCCTTTGTTCATTCTTTTTGTTGCCCATTTTGATTGTGAAAACGCAGAGGACCAGCACATAAGCACAATACCATGAACTAAAATGTTGATGAGACTGCCACTCCTATTAGCGATTCGTTCCTATAATATGTACAAAAACATCTCCTAAATACATTAGAAACAAAGGTAACTTTTTGATGCAATTAATAGATAAACAAATGAAATAAAATCACCTTTATTCTATAAGCATATTAGATCTGAAATTAAGGTACCTTTTTTTTTACAACCTTGTCCCTTTAACCCACATGCACTGGGTGTCTCACATGTGAGACACCTGGAAAAAAAAATTCCCTGGTGTCCCACCGGTGCGACGCTAGTTGCGCTCTGATTTTGTCGCCCATGGTGGACGGGGGGCTGATTTTAAAGCTGACCGGAAACTATTATTGGCTTGAAAATGTACCGGCACTAGCGGGTTAAATCATCCTGGACATTTACGAAGTATGCAACCAAGCGAAACATTAAGCACAGATTATTTGTAGATGCTAAAGGAAGATTTTGAGTGTACGTTTGAAATATTTTTCATAACCCAAATTGTCACCATCCCCCATAACTTCCGTAGGCAGGACCTCCCCCATTAAGTTTATATTGTTGGCGAGTCCTACCCTATCTGATCTTATCCACCACTTCCCAGTCAATCTTAGAAATGTTGGTATTTTGTCACTCTGCCAGGCATTGTTGGTCTACATGCTACTGCCCTATTTGTGCCCAACCTGGTCATGACAGTTCAAATTACTCAATCATGGACGTGTGCTATTTGTGGTTACTGCCATAATGCATTTTATAAGAGCTACCTGCCTACAAGCTCGAATCTGTTCTCAGATTCAAACTAGGCCTCACTCTATGTTAGGTTAGACAGAGAGCATGCTGATGAGGCATTTCTCTCGCTACCCATTCCATTGCTGTCACTTGCTCTACTCCTCAGCATCTCCCATCATATCTCCTCCCCATACCCCTATAACCCCTCCCCCCCACTCACACACGCACCAAACATGATCTCTCTCAACCACCGTCCAGAGTCTCTACTCCCATTCCCTCTACTTTCAAAGTAATTGCTGAAATCCATCCTCCTCTATGTGCACCATCCCCTCTTTCCCCATTATCTATATGACTCCCACCTGGATGCTCACATGACTTCCTTCTTTAACAACAATGTCCTCCAGAACCTTCCCTTCTGACGTTCTTCCTGTTTCTTCACCATCTTCCCCTGTTTCCTTATCTCATTCCCTGGATTCTTCTCCTACTTCTCCAACACCCACTTCTACCATCTACCTATTATTAGGTGTTGATTGCTTCATAATGGCTCTTTTGCATTGTTCCTTATATCACTGTTCCTCTTCCTCAGACAAACATACTCTCCATTTCATTTAATCAACATACGCCCTTAACCCCTTCCCCCTTTTTCTAACCCATGCCTCACTCTATTTGCTCCCCTTCTACTGTAGTACTGCACTATTCTCTAGTGCTCTTAACACAATTTATCTTACTCATTAACTATAATTTTTTACCCTTTTTGCCACAATACTTTACCATAGTGCTATATGACCTTTGATGCCTAGCACATTTATTTGTTTTAACCATCAACCATTGGTTGTTCAGTTACATTTACATATTAACCCATTTCCATAAATTCTTAGTAAACATACATCCGACACAATATTACCACAACATTGATTGAATTCAGTAATCATGGCACTTCATTATATAGTCAGAAAAATCCTTCATTTTTTTCTGTTCTTATGTTCCAGGATTTCCATAAACTAGATTCCATGGTACAAATCTAAATATGCATCTCATTTGTTTTCCAGGTTGTATCAAGGCAGCCAGGATGCCGTGGAACATGGGAAACAGTGGTGACAAGTCTTGGAGGAGTGGTAGCAAGCAGCAGCTGTCCTTGGGGTCAACATATAGGAGCTCTCACAGGTCTCCTTATCCTAGGTGCTCCAGCTATATTGCACAGCCTAACACCTATCGCTCGACCATACCATGCCCGCCTCACTCATGCCATCTCACAGTCCTCCATAACAACATCTCGGGACATTCATGATGCTCATACAACAAACTGCCTACTTCTCGTAAGTATTTTGAAATGTGTGCGTATACAGGTGCTTGCAAGTGTGTAATTTGGTTTGTGTTCAGTTTGATTCTTGTTCATTCAAAGTAATTTATTTACGGCAAAAGTAGTAGTAGCTCATCACTAAACATAAAATGACAACATTAATTTTCTCATCTTCTTTCCCAATATTTCAGGCAGGATTAGTGAAAGTTATGTCAGCTTTTGTGAAATGTCTTCCTGACAGTTTTGTCGTATCTCCACCCACGAAGAACATACTTCACACATCTGTGAAACACAACAGTGATGAATTTATATCTCCTGCCAGCATAGGTGATAGTGATGTAACTTTTGAACAAATACAGGAGATATATAAGTTGGGAGAAGAGTCTTTTGGAAGTGCCTTTGTTGTTCAAGTGCCTGGTGTTTACCTTTGCTTCAGCCACGATCACATTCCAAGCTTTCTTAATTCATCTGTATACCGTGACCAAGCTAGTACAGGAGATGCACTCCTTAACCCACCTGCCACAAAAAAAAGCCAGAAACATAACTTGCCACTCTACTAATAAGCCAAAACCAAGAAGAAATCAACATGTACTTCCTTCCCAAGTTTTTGAAGGGTACAAGTCGCTGTCAGAGAGGCCTGTAAATATTCCCATGAGCATTCGAAGCTGTTGGGAAAAAAGTGTGGAGAGCCTTAAGAAGAAGGGTAATTCTCTCCCAGCAGTGGTTCCTCACCCACACCGTGCCCTCCTGGCTCACTATAGTTCTCGTATCACAGGCTGCATGCCCCACAATACCTTTACAATACCTTTACATCCACCCCTTCGACCTGGGTATTCTTTGCAGTATCTTATACTTTAATCAGACTGCATAAGGTTTATGGAGAGAAGTAATTATCTTAATCACTGAATAGTCTAAGCACTTACCAACCCATATACAATCACAAACTCGCTCTCACACACGCTTGCATGTGCATCCACCCACACACAGACACACACTCTCTCTCTCTGTGTGTGTGTGTGTGTGTGTGTCCCTCTCTCTCTCTCTGTGTGTCTCCCTCCCCCCCCTCTCCCTCTCCCTCCCTCCCTCCCTCCCTCCCCCCCTCTCCCTCTCCCTCTCCCTCTCCTTCTCCCTCCCCCCCCCCCCCCCCTCTCTCTCTCTCTCTCTCTCTCTCTCTCTCTCTCTCTCTCTCTCTCTCTCTCTCTCTCTCTTTCACACACACTCTTTTCTCTCTTTTGTGTGTCTTGTTAATCAAATTTCTGATTAATTTTCATAATTTAGTTTTTATGTAAATTTTTATGATTGCCTTTTATTTATTTCCCTTCCTCTGTATTTATTCAACATTGTCAAGCCACTGACTGTTTATTCTTAGCACACATATCACAAATATGCTCTAAAATGAAGGGGTAAGATTAATAAACTGTCTTTGTATATGTTCCTTTTATTTCATACCTTTTATTCCTATATTTCACTTTAAGAATAGAATCAGTATATTAGATGCTTTTGTAACATATCCAGAATTTTTCATTAAGAGATGGGCACCAACTTTTATATTTTAATTTCTTTCTGCGACTTTACCAGGAAGGCGAAGACAAGCTCACAACTGAAAACTTCCCATTTCTTTATATCCCCTCCCGCCCAAAGAGAGGCAAGGGGATTAAGCATGGAAAGGGACTACACAAATAGAACATAATCTTAATGATAAGGGAAACTGGCATAATAAACATTTGCTGCATTCGAGAAGGACACTAGCATGACAATAACCACATATATATCTATACATACATACATATATATATATATATATATATATATATATATATATATATATATATATATATATATATATAATGTATATATGTATGTATATGTGTGTGTGTGTGTGTGTGTGTGTATCGAGAGCAGAGGTTATTTATTCAGCATATCAATGCGGTAGTGCATTATTCCATCTTTCATTAAATACACCTCAGTATTTCTGATTTCTGATTTGAACTGCTCTATTATATCTACCAGTGCCCACGGGGAGTGTGTGTAAAACTTCGCTATCCTTACTTATGTATGAGTAAATAGGTAATGTCTAGTTGCACACTCCTTTTAGTGTGTCGAGTAGCTCAGTGGTATAATGATTTTAATGATGATAATGACAACAGTGATAAGAATAATATTGTCAATGTAAAATGAAAGAAGGTTAAATGTAAGAAACCCTCATAAGTAGAAAAATGGCAAAATCTAGCACAATATAGAATTTTGAGAGACCAGTCGAAAAAGCCGTTGATGATAAGGATTATTTTCGTAATAATTTTGTACATAATGATTATTATGATAAAAACTGGATTAATATTGTCAATGATGATAATAAAGATAATAATGACTATAATAATGATATTATAAAACAAGAACTACAATGATAATTCTGATAATAATTGGAATAGCAATAAATACCACTATTTTAATGAGTTTCATCATAATAATAATAATAATGATTGTAATTATAATAGTATTGATGCAAATGATGATAATGAAATGATAACAGTAAAGATATATTTAATAATCATTATTATAATGATATCATTATCATTATTATCATTACTATAATAATTATTACTATTATCATTATTGATATTATTATTGTAAAATGTCAATAATGATGAAAGTGATAAAAGTAATAATTATATTTATTATTGATCATATTTTTTATATCAGTGGGAATGATTGACATAAATCATAATAAAAGTAATAACAAACAATAACGATAAGGATAATAATGATACACGATTATTATACTATTCCGTTTATAATTCTAAAAATGATATTGCCTTTAAAATAATAATCATAATTATTATAACTATGATTATGATAATGACAATAATGATAATAACAATAATGATATTGATGATAAGAATAATAGTGACCATTAAAGATGAAAAGGAGGGAAAGCAAAATCCCCCAAAATCGAATAGACGGCAAAATCTAGCGAAATAAAAAAAATGAGAGGAGTCGAAAAACTCATTTTTTTGAAATATTAAATGATAATGATAATCATGATAATGATGATGATAATAATTACAATGATAGTGATTATAAAACAATAATCATATTGACAATTTTGATAATAAATGGAGTAATAGCAACTACTACCACTATTCGAATAATTTTGATCTAAAAGTAATGATGATAATAATGATAACAATAATAATGATATACTAATGATGGTATTAATAGTAAGCATAGTAATAATAATAAAAATATTAATAGCATTATAATGATAATGATAATCTAATCAGTGTTGTCATAATTATGATCATAATAATATTGTCGTTATTATTATTACTATAGTTATAATTATTTTATTATCACTATGAAAAAATGACAATCAATAAAAAATAACAATTGGTTGATAATCATTATAACAGCAATAACGATAATCAATATGATGATTATAACGATAATGATGCTGATAATGATAACAATGACTAAAATGATAATAATAGTGATGATAATTTTGATAAGGATTGGAATAATAACAATAATTACCACAATTCTATTGATTTACATTATAGTAATAATAATGATAACAATGACAATAATAATGCTGATTATCATTAATACTAATTATTATCATTATTATTATTATTATTATTATTATTATTATTATTATTATATATATATACATATACATATACATATACATATACATATACATATACATTATATATATATATATATATATATATATATATATATATATATATATATATATATATACTTACATATATCCCCCCCAATCCCTTGCCCGTTGTTGTCGTGGGGGGCTTAGGAGACGAAGACTGAGACCCAATACAGGGATCTCCCCTGCCTAGGGCCTCAGCCCTCGACTCAACTAATTTTGCATGGTCTTTTCCCTCTCCAGCTTTCGTTTCCGTCTCTTCTCCATCCCCTTCTACTATCTACTTCCTAAGGTGTGAGAGCCGTGCTGAGAGGATGAAAGGCTGACCTAGTGCCAGTCCTGAACGGCCTGCGGGAACTATGGGCACGGTACTCCCGACTAATCTAGCCCTTACCTTCAGTAGCGAAAGGAGGTGGACCGTTTAGGCCTATTTACATAATCCATGTTCCCCATGACCAGTAATGAAAATGTAATCCCTTTATTAGAGGCTATGAGGCTAGCCCCTTTATCAAATAGCCCCAACCCAGGCTCTCCTTTGACCACGGCTCCGAACACTGAAACTACTACCCACTCCTCAATGCCTACTAGTGCATTACCCACCCAAGCAGAGAATCAATCTCCAGAAGACATTCCTACCCACCCAACTTCCTCAAATTCAACTCTACCCCTGCAACCTTCATCAAACAACCAATCCTCCCTTATTACTACCTTGCAAACTTATTCTCCATCATTCCGTAATACTCCCTCTTCCACACGTCCCCGACCATCCACCTTCACCAACCCTACAGATATCTTAAATACTCTGTTTA
The DNA here is from genome assembly GCF_042767895.1 of Penaeus vannamei. Classification (NCBI taxonomy): domain Eukaryota; kingdom Metazoa; phylum Arthropoda; class Malacostraca; order Decapoda; family Penaeidae; genus Penaeus; species Penaeus vannamei. The sequence goes on along the minus strand of NC_091584.1, from coordinate 12,524,566 downwards.
GCCCAGCTAAATGGGACCGATTTTTCGTGATCCCTGCTACAGCTCCTTACTCAGGCAACACTCTTCTCTTTCAACAATGCCTCCAAAAACAAGTAGGCAGAGTCCCTTTCTATACCAGACGCGATCGCTCCCGTCTGGTAACAGTCAGATCAGAAACTGAATCTATAGCACTATCAGATTTAACTGATCATTCTGGCAACCCCATTCCTGCAGAACCTCATCCAACCCTTAATACCTGTACCGGAACTGTCTCTCTCTCCCTAGCAAACTGCCCAGTCGATACCAAAGATTGGTCAGACTGTGGAGAAGACTTATTAGGATGCCTCAAAGACCAAGATGTGAAATCAGTACATTGCTGCACCATTCCTCCTAAAGGTCAACGAAAGAATCCGACCAATATTGCCAAAATTACCTTCCTTACACATGACCTTCCCTTACGTATCTACATTGGTGGACAATCCCTCCCTGTTCGACCATACCAACCCCCTCCCCGTCAATGTTAAAACTGTTGCCGCTTTGGACATCCTGCCAAACATTGCCGTTCGACAGACCGAAGCCCCATATGTGCCCAACCTGGTCATAATCGATTAAACTGCTCAGCACAAACACGAACATGTGCTAACTGCGGCGGCCTCCATAATGTATTTTATAGAGGCTGTCCCACTTACAAGTTTGAATCTGAGGTAGCAACTCTCAGATTCAAAAATGGTCTCACTTTACGTGAAGCCAGACAGGAAGCACGTCGACAAGGTTTCTCTCATACTCGATATTCTAGTAACATCGTTCGCTCAGCCCCTCCCCCTCCACCCCAAAATGTCCCCATTTCCACTTCTACATTCTACATCTTTCAGACTAATTCCTTTGCCACTCTAAACCCAGACACCCCAATCTCAACCACAGCTCCTGTCTCAACTACAGCCCCAACACCAACCCCTCTCCCTCCCCGCACTACCCGCAGTAGACAGACTAAACGTTCTAACCCTTCTTCCCCTACAGCACAATCACCTCCACCTACCTATACCTTTGTTCCTGAGACACCAGTCTCCTCTTCCCCCCCTCATAAGAAAACCTTTATTCCACAAAACTCTCCAACCAATTTCATTGCAGAAACAATTACCTTCTCACAAAACTCTCTAACAAACTCTACTGCAGAAACAATGGATGACATTCAAAGCTATATGCTTGAGACACAAGATCCCATAACTCATGCTCCTTCCACACTTGAAGTGGTTGCCGATATTCATACCCCTCCTACTAATATTCCCCCTACACCCCTTCCTCCTACTCCCTCTCAACACAACCTAACCCCCTCAATCCCGTCCACCACTGATATCCATCCTCCTGATATGCTTCCCCCTCTTACTCACAGCACCCCTACAGCCCTTCCTCCTAATCCCTCCCAAGACAACACATCCCCTTCAACTCCAACTATTCATCCTTCCGATATTCATCCTCCTAACACTAATACTCCCCACACATCTACTCCCTCTCAACACAACCCACCCCCTTCAACCCCAACTATAGGCACATTTTCCCTCCCTCCATCCCCTCTATCCTTTGCACTCCCTCCCGGATACACACGAAAATCACTCATATCACAACAATGCTCTTCTCCAGATTCCCTACCTCCTAATATCCCTCCTTTACACCCCCTAGCTCCTTCCCCTTCAAATTCTCCAACACGTACTTGCGTTATCATTCGTAAATCAACTAGAATATAGCTCTCCTACAATGGTATATTCGCGGTTTCCGCTCTCATAGATCAGACCTACGTCATATCCTTGCTTCTTATAATCCATCTATTATCTGCCTCCAAGAGACTTTCCTCACACACCCTCCTATTCCAATTCCCAATTACCCTTTTATCTCTTCCCCACACTCCCTTTATGTCTCGTCTATACTTATCCATCATAAAACACCTTATGTCATACCTCCCATACAAACTTCTGTCCCGTGCACAGCTATTCGCATCTTTCTTCGCCGCTGGATCACAGTGATTTCAGTCTACTTCTCCCCATCCCATCCCATTGACTTTACTGCCTTTGAGACTCTAATTTCCCAACTCCAACCACCTTTCCCCGTAGTTGGTGATTTCAACTGCCGCTAACTCTGTGGGGTGACTCTACCACCAACTCCCGAGGCCGATCTCTAGAACGCTTCCTCTTCACAAATAACCTAATTATTCTTAATTCAGATCGCCCCACACACTTTGACACGCGCACACAATCCTTTTCATGCCTTGACCTCTCTCTATGCTCTCCTACTTTACATCTAGATTTCCACTGGTCAGTTCTAGACCACTTCCCATATAGTGACCACTTCCCAATACTCCTTTCTCCTACTTCATATGTACCACTTCCTAATCCTCCACGCTGGTGCTTTGATAGAGCTGACTGGCATACTTTCACTTCACTCTCTACTATACCTATTCCTCCACCATTTCAGATATGCTACATTGTTTTACAACCACGATCCTAAGAGCTGCCTATACAGCCATTCCTCGAACTTCAAGACCTTATACCTCTAAATGTGCTCCATGGTGGAATTCTGATTGCACCAAAGCACTTCGCTTAAAACGAGCAGCCTGGAACAGCTATCGCTACAAACGAGGCACCCCTCACCAGCTATCAGCCCTTATTTCCTTTAAAAGAGCATCTGCCCATCTTCTTCGCCGTACAATTAAAAACAGCAAAACAAATAGCTGGCAAAATTATGTTTCCTCAATTACATCTTCTACATCTATTTCAGCTGTTTGGCGACGGATCCATAAATTATCAGGCAAACATCCCTTCTTGGCGAGATGCTCTTATCCTACATTTCTTAAAACCTAATAAATCAGGTACCTTACCCCAAGATTACCGCCCCATAGCTCTAACTAGCTGCTTGTGCAAACTACTAGAACGAATGGTTAACTTCCGTTTAATGTGGTACCTTGAATCTCATAATCTCCTTATCCTTTCCCAGTTTGGTTTCCGACTTGCCTGAAGTACAGCAGACCTACTTGCCCATTTCGAGACATACATTACATCGGCATTTGCACGCCATGAATCCGTATTAGCCATATTCTTTGATCTAGAAAAATTATATGACACCACATGGCGATACCATATCCTCCAACAATTGTCCTCCCTAGGTTTACGTGGAACCATGGGCGTTTTCATTAAATCCTTCCTTTCTAAACGTACTTTCCAGGTCAAGATTGCCTCTTCCACGTCATCATCCTTTCCTCAATTCGAAAGCGTCCCACAAGGAAGTGTGCTTAGTACCACTTTATTCCTTCTTGCTGTAAATGACATAGTCTCAGTCCTACCACCAGGAGCCCGAGCATCACTATATGTTGATGACTTAACCGTCTATGCATCTGGCACATCCATACCAGATCTCTGTCAATTCCTTCAGTCTGCAATAACATAAGTAACTTCTTGGGCCACCAACCATGGCTTTCGCTTCTCTACCTCTAAATCTTTCCCCATCCTTTTCTCTCGCTCACGTAAGGTCCCCAAACCCCCCCTCTTCTTATATAATGCTCCACTCCAATACCGTTCTTCTGGCAAATTCCTAGGCGTTATATTTGATTTCAAATTGTCCTGGCGAGACCATATCTTGTACATCAAAGAAAAAGCTCAACGTCGCCTCCGAATCTTACAAACTCTTTCACATATCTCCTGGGGCTCAGATCGCAAAACTCTCCTCCATCTTCATGTTACCTTGATTCTCTCCACTATAGATTATGGATGCCATATCTACTCCTCTGCCTCAACCTCTCTTCTTGCTCACCTTGATACAATCCACCACAGCGGTCTCCGCTTAGCCCTAGGCGCCTTCCGCTCTTCTCCACTTGAGAGCCTATATACTGAATCAGGCATGCCGTCCCTCTCTCGACGTCGAGCCCTTGTCTCTCTCCGATGCTATGCTCGATTTCACCAATTTTCCCTTACCAAACTAACTATTCCACAATCCTTACTTCATACCTTTACCTCTTCTCCACGTTTACCAACTCCTCTCCCCGTACGCATGGATACCCTCTTCTCCCATTCCCCCTTCCCTCATCTCCGACCTCTCCCACTGTCTGTCCATTCCATTCCTCCATGGCTTATACCTAACCCCTGTATTTGTTCCTCAGTTTTCCCTGACCCACCAAAATCAGATTTTCCCGCCTCTATCCTTCTCACTCATTTCCTTGACCATGTCTCCATTCATTCCTCCAGCATTCATGTTTACACTGACGGTTCCAAATCCATCTCAGGAGCTGGATTCGTAGTAACATTCCCAAATTGCACTTTCAAATACACCCTTCCTCCTGAATCTAGTGTCCTTACTACAGAACTATATGCACTCCTTTTTGCCTTAAGACGCATATACTCATCCACCTCTTCCTCTTTTACTATTTTTACTGACTCCCGTAACTCTTTAACCCTCATAAAGTCTATGCACTCGACCAATCACCTTGTCTACAAGATCCAGAACTGGTTGTTCTATCTATCCACACGTCACAAATCTGTCAGATTTTGCTGGGTACCCAGCCATGTTGGAATCCCTGGCAATGAACAGGCAGATACTCTTGCACGATATGCCGCAATGGCCACATCACCTCAACAACGCTTCTCACATATTCCAGCTACGGATTACTGCCCCCACTTTAAAACCTTCTTGTATGCCCGATGGCAATCTTTTTGGTCAAGACTCCACAACAATAAATTACATACC
>NC_091584.1:12484210-12489210 GCF_042767895.1 Penaeus vannamei | reverse complement strand
AGTGCCTATTCCATGGTTCCCTACTGCGGTTTCGCCCTCTGTCTTTTTACCTATTTTGGCATTAAAATCCCCCATAATTATTGTGAAATGGGATTTTGTTCTCTCGCTGGCTAAGTGAACATCTTCATAGAAGCTCTCTATTTCTTCATCACTGTGGCTGCAGGTTGGAGCATATACTTGAATAATTTTTAAGTTGTACCTAGTGTTTAGTTTTATTGTTACAGAAGCCACTCTTTCGCTGACACTATAGAATTCTACAATGTTCTTTTCTAAGCGTTTGTGTATTAAGAATCCTACCCCTAATTCCTGTTTGCTACCCAGAGGTTTTCCTCTCCAATAGAGCACGTGTCCCTCATTTAATAACTTCTGCTCTTCACCTAGTCTTCTAACTTCGCAGAGTCCTACTACATCCCATTTAATGGAAGAGAGTTCCTCTAGTAAAGCTAGTAAGTCGGATTCAGTTCTCATGGTCCTTATATTGTATGTGCAAAGGTTCATCAACGTGGGGCGGCCTGTCTTTACCCGGATATTATTAGCACCCCCTGCTCCGGAGCGATCCTGATCGCCGCCGTAACCAGGGGCTCCTTCGCCTCCGGGGAATGGGGGCCGTTCCTGGATATTTTGTCTCATGCTTGGGAGGTGGACAGCCGATTTACCTCCCACCTACTGGCTTAGGTGTATCTTGGTGGGAGGGGAGTAATTTAGCCGGCATGCCATTGATAAGTCCCCCCAGCAGGTTTGGTCCTACCTGGAGTGGACTTAGGAGCGGCAATGCACGGCCTGCTCACTACTCCCGTGAGCTGGGCTTAATTATCAGAAGTGCATATATGTTTTATTTTTATTTTATTTATTAACTTCATTTGTGCGTATGTGCACCTGATGCAGACATATTCATTCCCGCACATGCTCTAAGTACTACGCCTATGCTCATTCCCACGCATATGCATATGCAAGCATACACATTTATTCTTGTATCTATGCTTATGGATATGGATACTTATTCTTACGTTATAAATAACTACATACATGTCCATCATAGTCTGGCCTAGTCATATGTTCACATCGCCTGTCCGTTTATGCGCTTGTTATATGTTATTGATAAGTGAGTGAGTATACATGTGTATATTCACCCGTGTATATGTAAGCACCCCTTTTTGCATACCTCGCAAACCTACCTATCATTATACATACGCATGTATCTATCCCTGCATGTGCTCACGCATCCGTATATGAGCACATACATTTGCAGCATACACTAGTGCTCCCCCCCCCCTTTACATATGTGTATATATCTGTACTTGCTTTACATATAACTACCTCTACGTACATACATACGTACTTACATACATACATATACTTAATTATTTATCCACCTTCCTACATCCTGCACACACCTATATACGTATACCTTTACGTATACACATATAAATACCTACATATGTCTACCTATTCATTCACCCACGCATACACATAAACACGCACATTATACATACCTATATACACATGCACATATATACATGCTTATATACACATGTAAATGTACACATTCATGCATGAATATATACACCATATGTACAAATTTGCATATTTACGCCTTTAAACCCATGTATACCCTCATGTATAAGCACGGAACATACCCATATATAATGTACTCTATCACAAAGCTATATGGAACCTTATAGCCTTACGTAGACAACAGCAGCATACATACCCATGTATCCGCACATGAATTTAAACTCGCCTACACTCATATGAACCTGTACACATATATACGCATGTACATGCGCACATATGCACCTGCGCACTTTCGTGCCTACGCGCTCATACTCGCGCACGAACGTATGAACAGTCTGCATAGGGGCACACACGCACTCCATTATAATGAGCCCATGCATTATAATGTCCTTAAATTGTAGTGTTGCAGCAGAGGAATTGAGGGAAGGATGCGGGTGGTGTGGGAGGATTTAGGATGGTATTGGAGGGGGTAAGGATGGGGTTTGGGATAAAGGGAGTTATAAGGGTGATTTTGTATCTGGCAATTTTTCGGAGCGGCGTCGCATTCCTTAGCTGTTGTTAAGCCTAACGGGGTGCGGCCTCGGCTGACCGCAGGTCATGGGTCGGCGTCTGGCGCTCATCTGAGGTGCCAAAGCTTGAATTACGCTTTATTATTACTTGATTTATTAGGCGTTTCTTCTGTCGAATGTCAGGTGATACTTTACGCTTTATGGGAACCAATTTTAACTTACCTGATTTTGTGATGTACTGTACTTACATACTGGCCGTTGACTGTTCCTTAGCAAATCTACTTGAGTGGAAACTGTAATGCCCGCGCTGCGCTGTTGGCACTGTTACTCGGCGACCTGTGGCACAGGTGTTGCTTATCATTTCCTAATGCTTTCGTAATTTGGTATACTTTTCATGGGGTGAGATTATTATTATTATTTTCTTTTCACTGATTCTGAATACTGAGGCACTCTCGATGAACTAATGAACTTCTCTAACACTGTAATGAATCCCGGTATTCCTAGTTGGCACTTTCTGGCACTCCTGTTGGTTTAGAAAAGTCCGCGTACGTATGGTCCGATAATACATTTTATAAACTTGTGAGGTTATCAGATGAATTATTATTTCTATTTTGGTTGGATTATATGCTCTATACATTCACGATTTTTTCTCTCCTATGTAGCACTAGCACAGATCACTTTGGACACGTAATTTTAGCACTAAATAACGCTGATCAAAAGAACGACTCCACTCTTACTCATTGCCAGATACATCATCATATATATATATATATATATATATATATATATATATATATATATATATATATATATATATATATATATATATACTCATTTTTAGAAAGCTCACCTTCACCTCGTAAAGAAATTTTAAGACGACCCCAAATCGGGTCTTCAGTTTGCGCAGTTAGTAAACTCTTTAGTCCCATAAGTCTGTCATCTCATGTGAGCTATTATCACTTCAAACAACCATTTCCGACCTTGTCCTATCAGGTATATTTATCCTTTTAAAATGGTATCTAAAACCTTTTCTCGACACCATCTGGACGGAATAAGAGATACTCTGCCTTCAGTTAAGCTAATCTCTAAATCCTTTCTAGAAATAAATAACATTTAAGCGCAATTTCAATAATTCTTACTAATATCCCTGTCTAAAACCTGAAATGATCCACATGATTCTGCATTTAATGTTAAATCCTCTACTGGAAAACATCAAAAGCATCGCTAATATCTAGTAGGTTTCTCATCAAAAGTCCCACTATTTTCTATTGTAACCTTTTCGTCAATAGCGCCGCTATTATCTAACGTAACTTTATCATCAATAGCCCTGATATATTCTATAATAAGTTTCTCGTCACTAGCCACGCTATTATTCATTCTTCGAGTTTTTTTCCCGCCACCCTTAGTCAAAGCATATTTCCCTTCAAAAGAGGGAAGTAATTTTCAATCTGCCTTTGATATTGCAAACAGAGAAATGATCCTTGAGCAACTAGCTAGCTTTGGCATTCAGGAAAAACTGTTAACATGGATTTAAATGCTTCTATCCAATCGATTGGCTCAGTTTTTTCATGGGTTTTAAGAGTACTCATACAAAAGTATTAGAACTCGGTACACCTTAGAGTCAACTACCGTAATGCTGTTGTTAACAATGGGGCATTTCGTTATCCTAGGCCCACCTTCCGGTGGGCCTGAGATAAATATGGCCGCAAAATAAAATGAAAGTGGAAATTGAAAACCACAAAATACATAAAATCTTAAATATTAAAAAGAAATAAAACAAAACCGAAAGCCATCACCGAGGGTTCTTGACAGTGGGTTTCCCCGTTTTCTGTGTACTTGCGACACTTAAAGAAATAAAATAAAATAACGAATTATAAAAAGGATTCTGGGCACAACTTACAAAAATAAAAAGGCGCATAAAAACATTATTATTTAGTATTTGTACGGCTTTATATATATATATATATATATATATATATATATATATATATATATATATATATATATATATATATATATATATAACAGTTCTAGACTTGAAAAATGATATAATAAATGAATAAATACACAATACTTATATGTACAATATATATCGAGGTGTTCCGCAGCGAGCCAAATGGACACAGTTGCCACAATCAAAATAATGCAAAAGAAAAAAATGGTGCCTTGGTCTCCCTGATTTATATGTCAGGACAATGCCCGTGTCAGTCTTCCGTCCTCGGATCTCTGGCTCTGTTCATATGCGCATTGCCTGCGCATATTCACAGTAGCGTGTACTGGGGAGATGTCAAGCCCAATGTGTGGAGTTTTACGTTTGACCTCTGCTCATCAGGTCAGGCAGTGGAGGTTGGTAAAAAGAAAAAAGAAAAGAAATAAAAAGTAAGCATGGTCTGAGAGGCTCAACAATCATCATGTTGTTTTCTATTTCATCTCATTATGTACAATTAAAATAGTAAAATATGTAAAAGAGACTGAACATGAAACTGCATATAAATAAAACCATTTTCAAATTAAAAGCTGAGTAAATGAAAATTAAAAGGGATTAAAAAACGTTAAAAGAGAGGTCTTCATCTCGCCTTAACTATTGATACCTGGCGGGAAGGGCGAAACGAGGCAGTTACCCTGGGGTGACCCGCGGACGGCTGTGATCCATTCACAGGCGAAAGGTGTATTTTCTTTATCTGTTTTACATATTGAATAAATTAGAAAAAAAAAACACTACAATATATACACCCACTGAGGGCAATGATAACATTATTTGCTTTGCTTATATATGCAAGCGACTTAACCTAAAGACAATCCCTCTGACAAGGTTACACATAAATGACGCTGAGCTAGATCTTTGCCATCAGTACATATATCTTGGGGTGATTGTCATTGCAATTCATGAAAAAAAAGAAAAAAGGCTGTGGGAGCGGCTGAAGCCATTTATTAGGACACTTGTCGGCAAAGGCCATGGCTTTAATGTCAATATTG
>NC_091584.1:12439703-12444703 GCF_042767895.1 Penaeus vannamei | reverse complement strand
CTGAGTCCTGACAAACACAAAGGAGCGGACATAAGTTTGACAGGTGATCATAAAAGAACAGTAATATTAAATAAAAATCCCATCACCATAAAATAAAAATCAGGAGCATCTGGTAACATCTGGTTGCATCTGGATGGTCTCAACACTCTCAGGACACGACGTGGTGCAGTGGAACCAACAGACGAACAGCAATCTCTACTGCAGTGTGGCACACAGCCAAGGGCGCACTGACAATAGAGTCCCTACAGCAGGCTAACAGCAGCACTTGAACCAGCGTGGCACATGGCCAAGGCGCACTGAGTCCAAGCTCCCTAGCACACAGCTAACAGCAATCCTTGATCCAGCATGGCACATAGCCTGGGCGTACTGGACCAAGGTCCCTAACACATCGAAGTAACAGCAATCCTTGATCCAGCATGGCACATAGCCTGGGCGTTCTGGACCAAGGTCCCTAGCGCATCAAAGTAACAGCAATCCTTGATCCAGCATGGCACATAGCCTGGGCGTACTGGACCAAGGTCCCTAGCGCATCGAAGTAACAGCAATCCTTGATCCAGCATGGCACATAGCCTGGGCGTACTGGACCAAGGTCCCTAGCGCATCGAAGTAACAGCAACCCTTGATCCAGCATGGCACATAGCCTGGGCGTACTGGACCAAGGTCCCTAGCACATCAAAGTAACAGCAACCCCTTGATCCAGCATGGCACATAGCCTGGGCGTACTGGACCAAGGTCCCTAGCGCATCGAAGTAACAGCAATCCTTGATCCAGCATGGCACATAGCCTGGGCGTACTGGACCAAGGTCCCTAGCGCATCGAAGTAACAGCAATCCTTGATCCAGCATGGCACATAGCCTGGGCGTACTGGGCCAAGGTCCCTAGCGCATGTGTATTGTTTGACGGGTTGCTTGCGGGAGACGCCACTGGCAGGTAGATACAGGTGTTGCTTGCCCTGTATTAATCCTGTGCTGAATGCCTGGGATGTGGCCCACAGTATCCTCACCTCCATCAAAAAGGGTACTGTAACTACACAGAAGTCTCAGCAACTCCTGGCGTTGATTTTCTCCTAAGTGATCCAGATCAGGCATCTGGTATTCAATCTCCAAGGTCAATGGGTAATCTGGGATATTAGCAGCTTCGATTGCGGCAAGGGCTTGTGATGGCGGAAGATCATCAGCAACATCAGTGGCAGTGCTGCCATAACCAAAATCTTCTATCCCAAAGGTTCTGTCAAACTGGTCTTCCTCCCACTGGAAATCCTCATCTTCCCTTTGGTCATCACTCAAATCTGGACAAGCAGAGTTGCAGGCATTGTAGTCGGAAGTCTCAGAGGCTGAGGTTTCTGCCGTAAAAACAGCCTCGACAGCAGATACCATCCCCAAACATGTCCCCTGTGTTAATCGAATTGGCCTTGTTGTGCTGTTGACTGCCCACACAGGGCATCGCCGTCTCGAAACAGTACTCAGCACATATGGTGATATGCACACAGCTGTTACTTGCGGTGCAAACAAAACGTCCCCATCAACAGAACAAGACCTTGCCACTACACCCTCCAAGAAACGCCCACTGTGTGGTGGAAGGTGTACAGCGGAAGAGATGTCGGGTGGTGACAAGTGAGACAGGGAAAAGCGGCTCACTTCAGCATTCTCTGGAACTTCTGGTGTGGTCACTCTCACTACACTCAGCTGCAGGGATTGGGCATCAGTATAATTCACATGAAACTCCTGGCCTTTTAAAGTCAGGCAGGCGCTGTCATCCTGGGACCTTGAGGACAGGCTAAAGGTGGTTCTTCTCAAAAAGTCCATCCCCAGGAGTATGTCTCCAGGAAATCGTACATCACACACAGTGACCGTATGGTGCATTTCAAGGTCTGAGTTAATGCAACAAACAAGGGTTACCTCACTCAGGGTGTTGATTGGTCGACCAGACACGCCTCGCAGAATGCTTTAAGTCTTCCTCCAACGTAGGTGGTTATGAGGATCAATCTGCTTGAGAGCTTGGGGTTTAATAATTGATGCTTCGGATCCTGTATCAATAAAGCAGTGGATTGAAGAACCACTAACACTGAGTTCCGCAACTGGCCGTCCGGTAGGCCCTGTCACTACCATTCCCTTCTTGAGAGGTAACGTCTCCATGTGAGGTGCTCCTTGGATCGAACCTGCCAGCAGTTCCTGGAGCTTGGTCACCCTGTCGCTCACGAAAGTGGCAATCTCTCACCAAATGTCCTGGACCTCTGCAATGGTAGCATCGTCGTCGCGGAGACCGTGGATCTAGGATCTCAGCCCTGGCTCTGCACTCAGATGTACCGTGAGTTCTTACCCGATGATGCTCACACCACCTCTCCCTGACAGGTGATCGATGATACGATGCACTGGAGCGCTCAGCAGCTACCGGCATAGCATACAAATCCCGACCCCGTGGAGGGCGATTAGGGTGGTAGGGATTTTCCTCTGCTGGTGAAGTATCACTATGCCTTATGCCATTGTGTGAATTCCAGATGCGCTGTGCTGTTTCGGCTATCTGGGTTGGGATACCATCTTCTTTTACAGAGAGGAAGTCTTGGAGCCATGCGGGGATGCCACTCAGGAAGACCCTCTTCACTAGTTCGGATGGATCACCGATGGCCTTGCAGTGATCCCTGTATCCCTGGTAAACGTGCCCTTCCAACTGCAAAAAGAAGTCCATTGGTGCCTGGCTTGGTGTCATCCGGATGTCGTATAGAACCTTGTAGAAGTCCGAGGTGTAGGTTCCTCGGAACTTACTACGGAGAGCTGCCTTGAATGTGTCCCATTCTGTGATTGAGTCGAAGAGAGGGGAATTAATGATTAGCTCGGCTGGACCCCTGCAGTTTGCCCGCGCTGCCTGAATGAACATCTCTGACGTGGCTGGCTTCACAATGTTCTCAATTGTCCGAATCCAACTCTCTATTGCTTGGTTCTTTTTGAGCGGCTGTGAGGCAGAAGTATCCCCCTTGAAGTGCGGAACAGTTTCCTTCTTGAACACATAGGAAAATGGTGTGCCAGACAACTGAGACGAAGGATGTGCTGACTGGGGACACTGGGGCGAAGACCTAGGCTGGAACTGCTGCGGCAGGTATGTTTGTGGGTCATACGTGTGTCGACGTTCAGGATACAGCTGCTGCTCTGGTATTGGAGTGTGGGGGCGGCTCCAAGGAAGAGGCTGAGGAGGAGAGCGGCTTCCATTAATGACAGGAGGCTGCTGATGGTGGTCTTGACACCTAGTCATGGTATGTTGTACTGAGGGGGCGAGACGGCGGACCTCTGCTAGCTTCTGGTCCCGCTGCTGAAGTTGACGACGAAGCTCTTGAATCTCTTGGTCTTGGGCACATTCCATAGGGTTGGTGCAACACCTGACCCCTGTAGTCGTTGGCGGGTGGGAACTCCTGAATTTCCTGTTCTCGGGTATGTACCACAAGCACGGGCGCAGCGTTCATCCGCAGTAGTTGAAGGCGGGTCTCCTCCAGCTCCCTGTTGCGTTCCTCCAGCTGGCGACGGAGTTGCTGAACTGGATCCTCCTGGTCTAGTTCTCTCTCCTGTGGCTGATGGAGGTTACTGTCTGCTGGCTGTTCTTGATCTAGAGTGCCTTCCTGCATGCGATGTTCAAGGGCCTCTTCATGGCGCTGTAGTCGGGCATCATTCTGCTCCTTGTACTCTCGTACTTCTGCGACTAGAGAGTTGATCTTCTCCATGATCTGGTCAAACATGGTTACTTCTGTGACCATCATCTGGACAGCCTCGCGTACATCCGGGTCAGAACCACCTGGTGTCCGGCGTGGTGTTGGGGAGACTTCACGGGATGTCGGCTGGCTGCTCATCCAGATGTTTCGACGCTGCTGGAGTCTCTGGTATCGCTCTTGCCTCTCCCTGCTGTTTGGCATGCCAGGAACGCAGCAACCAAATACTCGAAGCTCCTCAGGTACAAATACAAACTACTGCTGGCGGAAAACAACACTAACACACAACTGACAATCCTCAGGATCACAGAGATACCAGAGTTCGTAAGCATAAACTGCTGCACAAAGCAAAGATGCTGCACAAAGCAAAGATGCTGCACAAAGCAAAGACGCTGCACAAAGCAAAGAAAAGTAAAAACAGCAAAAACATAAAACACAAACACCAAAAGTAAAAGAAGTGGCTCACCAACGACTACTTAAAAGCATGCATGACATAAGAAATAATACTGGACGTCTCAACATCAGAAAGTGATATTCAAGAGCGTTAACTCATTCACTGGAACATCTCACCGCAAAAGCCATCAAAACCCTCCCGTTGTAGTGTGATCTGTCTAACCTTAACTGTGCATAAAATTTAGCAAAAATAAAACTAAAAGTATAAAATAGGAATCATAAGAAAAAGAAAAGCGATAACTAAAAAGAACAAATAAACACTGTACGTAGAAATGCTTCCCCTACAACTTAAAATGAAAACCAAGTAAAAACGAGACCTTAAAACTTTACTGAATGTTAAAAAAAACTAAAATGAATAAAAGCTGAAGATAAAAGGGTCATAAAAATGTCTCGTTGTTAAATCATAAATCAAAAACGCTCAGAGAAAACACAATAAAAAGTGGAAACTAAAATAAAACAATAAAAGTAAATAAAATCAAGATTGATGAACAAACAACCCAAAACCGAGGTGAGACATACGAGACAATCCTCCAACACGGCAGTCAGAGCGGGAGAGTGGAGAGGATGAGATGCAGCATCCAAGACCACCTTACAATATAAACACACACACACACACACACACACACACACACACACACACACACACACACACACACACACACACACATATATATATATATATATATATATATATATATATATATATACATATATATATATATATATATATATATATATATATATATATATATATATATATATATATATACACACACACACACACACACACACACACACACACACACACACACACACACACACATATATATATATATATATATATGTATGTATA
>NC_091584.1:12348468-12360968 GCF_042767895.1 Penaeus vannamei | reverse complement strand
ATTTAATATAAACCTTTTGTAAGAAAACGGAATTTGGGGTCTCCTGATCAAATCTGAGCCTAACCTAACCTAACCAAATTCCAGCTAATGTAACCTAACCTCCATTAAACTGATTTAATATAAACCTTATGTAAGAAAACGGAATTTGGGGTCTCCTGATCAAAACTCAGCCTAACCTAACCTAACCTAACCTAACTTAACCAAATTCCAGCAAATGTAAACTAACCTCCATGAAACTGATTTAATATAAACATTATGTAAGCAAACGGAATTTGGGGTCTCCTGATCAAAGCTGAGCCTAACCTAATCTAACCTAACCTAACCTAACCAAATTCCAATTAATGTAACGTAACCTCCATTAAACTGATTTAATGTAAACCTTATCTAAGAAAACGGAATTTGGGGTCTCCTGATTAAATTTGAGCCTAACCTAACCTAACCTAACCTAACCAAATTCCAGCTAATGTAACTTAACCTCCATTAAACTGATTTAATATAAACCTTTTGTAAGAAGACGGAATTTGGGGTCTCATGATTAAATCTGAGCCTAACCTAACCTAACCTAACCTACCCTAACCTAACTAAATTCCAGCTAATGTAACCTAACCTCCATTAAACCGACTCAATATAAACCTAATGTAAGAAAACTGAATTTGGGGTCTCCTGATCAAATCTGAGCCTAACCTAATCTAACCTAACCTAACCTAACCAAATTCCAGCTAATGTAACCTAACCTCCATTAAACTGATTTAATATAAACATCATGTAAGAAAACGGAATTTAGGGTCTCCTGATCAAAGCTGAGCCTAACCTAACCTAACCAAATTCCAGCTAATGTAACCTAACCTCCATTAAACTGATTTAATATAAATCTTATGTAAGAAAACGGAAATTGGGGGTCTCCTGATCAAAGTTAAGCCTAACATAACCTAACCTAACCTAACCAAATTGTAGCTAATGTAACCTAACCTCCATTAAACTGATTTAATATAATTCTTGTGTAAGAAAACGGAATTTGGGGTCTCCTGATCAAATCTGAGCCTAACCTAACCTAACCTAACCAAGTTCTAGCTAATGATTTAATATAAACCTAATGTAAGAAAACGGAATTTCGGGTCTCCTGATCAAATGTCAGCCTAACCTAACCTAACTAAATTCCAGCTAATGTAACCTAACCTCAATTAAACTGATTTAATAAAAACGTTATGCAAGAAAACGGAATTTGGGGTCTCCTGATCAAATCTGAGCTTAACCTATCCTAACCTAACCTAACCTAACCTAACCTAACCAAATTCCAGCTAATGTAACCTAACGTCCATTAAACTGATTTAATATAAACCTTATGTAAGAAAAAAAAATTTGGGGTATCGTGATGAAAGCTGAGCCTAACCTAACCTGGCCTAACCTAACCTAGACAAATACTATCTAATGTAACCTAACCTCCATTAAACTGATTTAATATAAACCTTATGCAAGAAAACGGAATTTGGGGTCTCCTAATTAAATCTGAGCGAAACCTAACCTAACCTAACCAAATTCCAACTAATGTAACCTAACCTCCATTAAACTGATTTAATATAAACCTTATGTAAGAAGACGGAATTTGGGTTCTACTGATCAAATCTGAGCCTAACCTACCCTAACCTAACCTAACCTAACCAATTTCCAGCTAATGTAAACTAACCTCCAGTACACTGATTTAATATAAACCTTATGTAAGAAAACGGATTTTGGGGTCTCCTGATCAAACCTGAACCTAACCTAACCTTACCTATTCTAACCTAACCTAACCAAATTCCAGCTAATGTAACCTAACCTCCATTAAACTGATTTAACATGAACCTTATGTAAGAAGACGGAATTTGGGGTCTCCTACCGAAATCTGAGCCTAACCTAACCTAACCTAACCAAATTCCAGCTAATGTAACTTAACCTCCATTAAACTGATTTAATATAAACCTTATGTAAAAAAACGGAATTTGGGGTCTCCTGATCAAATCTGAGCCTAACCTAAACTAACCTCACCTAACCTAACCAAATTCCAGATAATGTAACCTAACCTCCATTAAACTGATTTAATATAAAACTTATGTAAGAAAACGGAATTTGGGGTCTCCTAATTAAACCTGAGCTTAATCTAACCTAACCTAACCTAACCTAACCTAACCTAACCTAACCAAATTCCAGTTAATGTAACCTAACCTCCATTAAACTGATTTAATATAAACCTTATGTAAGAAAACGGAATTTGGGGTCTCCTGATGAAAGCTGAGCCTAACCTATCCTAACCTAACGAAACCAAATTCCAGCTAATGTAACCTAACCTCCATTAAACTGATTTAATATAAACCTTATGTAAGAAAACGGAATTTGGGGTATCCTGATGAAATCTGAGCCTAACCTAACCTAACCTAACCAAATTCCAGCTAATGTAACCTAACCTCCATTAAACTGATTCAATATATACCTTATGTAAGAAAACGGAATTTGGGCCAAGTCTCCTGATCAAAGGTGAGCCTAACCTAACCTAACCTAACCTAACCAAATTCCAGCTAATGTAACCTAACTTCCATTAAACTGATTAAATGTAAACCTTATGTAAGAAAACGGAATTTGGGGTCTCCTGATCAAAGCTGAACCTAACCTACCCTTGCCTAACCTAACCAAATTCCAGCTAATGTAACGTAACCTCAATAATAAAGGATTTCTCATTAAAACTATCATAATTACCTAAATTAATGTTAAAATTCTCATAATTACCATTAAAAAGCAATAAAGGGGTTTCTTTTTGACGTTTCTCTCAGAAGGCTGTAATACGCTAGATTTTGCCGTTTTTCCGACTTTTGGGATTTTATTACTTCTGGCCTTTATTTCATTATAAATGGACTGAACAATAATTATTATAAGCATTATTATCATTACTGTCATTAGTTTCATGATTATCATCATTATAGTCATTATCATTATGATTATTATTATTACCATCATTATTGCAGTTATAATAATTATTATCCTAATTATTATTGCTATTTTTATCATAAATAGTTATAATGATAAAATTAGCAATACTAATGAGCATAATAATTATTATAACTGCAATAATGATGATAATAATAATGATAATCATAATGATAATGACTATAATGATAATAATCATGAAAATAATGACAGTAATGATAATAATGATGATAATAATTATTATTCAGTCAATTTATAATGAAGTAAAGGCCATAAGTATGAAAATCCCAGCAGTCGACAAAACGGCAAAATCTAGCGTTTTGAGAGAAACGTCGAAAAAAAAACCTTTTTCGCTTTTTAGTGGTAAATATGAAGATTTCACCATTAACTCAGGTAACTATGATGATTTTAATGATAATCAATTCATTATTGACAATAATGATTATAATTATGATGATAATGACAATGATAATGACAATTATTGTCATTATTATTTCTAAAATTATCATTATTGCTATTATCATTATATAAATAGTTATAATGATAAAAACAGCAATAATAATGTGCATTATGATTATTATAACTGCAATAATGATAATAATAATGATAATCATGATGATAATGATTGTAATGATAATAATCATGAAAATAATAACAGCAATGATAATGATGATAATAATTATTATTCAGTCCATTTATAATGAAATAAAGGCCAGAAGTAATAAAATCCCATAAGTCGAAAAAACGGCATAATATAGCGTATTACAGCCTTTTGAGAGAAACGTCGAAAAAAAAACTTTTTCCGCTTTTTAGTAGTAAATATGAGGATTTCACCATTAACTCAGGTAATTATGATGATTTTCATGATAATCATTTTATTATTGACAATAATGATTATAATTATGATGATAATGACAATTATTGTCATTATTTCTAAAATTATCATTATTGCTATTATCATTATATAAATAGTTATAATGATAAAAATAGCAATAATAATGAGCATAATAATTATTATAACGGCAATAATGATAATAATAATTATAATCATGATGATAATGATTATAATGTTTGTCAAGAAATTCGTATATTATGTTTTTCTTCATTTGCTTCACTCGCCTGAATACGTGGCGAGCTAAATGCTTCGCCCGAATCCTGGTCGAATCAAGGTTTGCTCGGGAGCCTTGGTTTCGGGTTGTGGGTACGGGGGTCCTCACTCGACCCGACCATTGCCTTGAGGTGAGGTATTTTCCCCGTGCTATTTTTGAATTTTACTTTTTTTTTGTGAAATTGTATAAGCTGTATACATAAACAAAGGTGTATTTTTTTAAACACAGGCAACAGAACCTACTTGTGTCCAGGGCCAGGCATGGAGGCTTCTTTTTCAAATATTTATTTATCATTAGAAGAACAAAAGAATTCGTCGACGTGGCCACCTTCAACCTGGCCAAGATTTCGGAAACACGTTAGACTGAACATTGTGGACTGGTGTGAATCTGGTGGACTTTGAACTAAATTAATAGAATGTGTATTTTTTTGTGTATTTATAATTGAATATGGACAATTACAAATTGTGAAATATATTTATTTTTGAATATATGTTTGTTAATGGTTCGAATTGTTTATTTGTTTCCTCAAAATTAGTAAATCTCTATGAAACTAAAAGAACTTGGCATTTACATGTGGCGACCTTGCCAGGATTCATGATTTCCTCGTTTTGAGGATCAAGTTCTCGAGTAGAACCATTTTACATTTTATATTTTGTTAACAATTGTAATACTTTCAGTGCTGTACGGCAGTACGTGGAAGTTGTTTGTTTGATGTGAAGTTGCGGGAAAGTTTCCCCTTTATGGTTTGCCGTCCTTGGGGCCCGGCGGTGAATCTCTGAAATAGGTTGGACTTCAGGTAGGGTGTGGTGCATCTTCTTAAGGGGAAGATTACTCTTCTGAAAGTCCTGGTTTTGACGTCATGTCGGTGAGTTCGGTCTGTTGAGACCACATTTGTTTTGTGTTGCTAGGTGCGAGGAAGAACTCCTCTAGTATTGATTAAAAGTGTAAAGTAATTTTTGTGAGTCGGTCGGTCAATAGTGAAGTGTTTTTTTTAGTTTTTGACATTCTTGATTCTGTAATAATGGCAGATCTTAACTTTGATGTTTTAAAAGCTCAGGCTGAGGAACTAGGCCTTAAAGGAAATGATATTGCTCAGTATGTCATCAGTCAACAGACACTTGCACGGGAGGTGAGAGCAAAAGAAAGAGAATTTCAGAAAGAGCAATTAGAGGCAGAGAAAGAAAGAGTTAAACTGGAACATGAGCTTCAGATGGCTCGGTTAAACAATTCTGATAGTTCATTAAATCCTGTACTTTTTGAGGGCGCTTCACGCCCTAGTTTACCAGTTTTTAAAGATGGAGAAGACATCACTTCATACTTAATTAGATTTGAGCGCATTGCTAACTTGTTAAATTTTAAAGAAGAAACTTATGCTATCAGATTGGGAAGTTTGTTAATAGGAAAGGCTGTTGATATATACACCTCGCTGCCTCCAGAAACAACAGCCGATTACCAGTTATTAAAGAAAGCTCTCTTAAGGGGTTATAGTAAAACTCCCGCCAGTTACAGGAATGATTTTAGGACTGCTAAAATAAAAAGTGGTGAAACATATGAATAGTTTGCTATCAGGCTTGGACGATTGTTTGATTATTGGGTCGATTCGCATAATATCAACAAAGATTATGCATCTCTTCGTGATTTTATGTTGTTAGATCAACTAATGTCTTCTATCTCCCCAGATCTGCGTGTTTTTGTAAAGGAGCATAACGTCTCCTCCTTAGCTGATGCGGTAAGCCTGTCAGATAATTGGTCATCTGCTCATAGTGCTTACCCCAGGTCATATCAATCATCTGAACAAGGTAAGAGAAGTGCGGCTCCAAAGCCCCAAACTCCAGTCCAATCAGCTCTTAGAAGGGATTTTTCTTCTGTTAAATGTCATGGGTGTGGTGATATTGGACATATTAGATCTCGCTGTCCTAAAAATCCCCTAGCGTACAAGCAATATCACCCAATTCCAACTCACAAAGTCGGATTTTGTCTAAGTGACAGGGAAAATTCAAAGTTCATGACAGCTGGTACAGTGAATGGGGCTTAGGTATCCACAGTTCTCAGAGATACGGGGTGCACATGTGTTATTGTATCTCACAAGGTGTTACCAGATGTTGATCTTTCTAGGGCTGATCTGGTGGGGATCGAAGATTATTTAGGCCGGGTGGATTACTTCCCCCAAACTAAATGCTACCTGAATTGTCCCTATTTTAAAGGTTGGATTGATGTGGTGCGAGCACCAATTAAATTCTGTAGCGTCCTGATTGGAAATGTACCAGGGGTATATAGTCCCAAATTATCTCCAGATTCTGAAGTAACTGAACGTTCAAATGTCCCTCTTGACTATTCCTGTGCCATTCAGACTAGATCCTCCAAAGTAAAAAGGGTTCACCCTTTAGTGTTGCTGGAGATCGAGCCTCTTAAAGTAACTCCTGAAGACTTTGCAAAATTGCAGGCAAAATGTCATTCTCTCACTAAATTTTGGGAAAAAGTAAAGTCTGAAGAACATGATAAGATGCGTGATGGTACGGTGTTTAAGTTTGAGCAAATAAATGGTTTGCTGTACCGTACATGTGTTGTTTCAAAGCACTGTGAAAGAGTTGGTAAATCTTCTCTGGTAGTACCCAGTAAATGTAGAGCCATCATTCTCGCAGTAGGTCATGAGAGCCCCTTAGCCGGTCATTTCTCCCATCGGAAATCAGAAATGCGTATTAGGGACCATTTCTATTGGCCAAACATGGGAGCTGAAATCCGAGACTTTTGTAAGTCTTGCGACAAGTGTCAAAGGATGTCAAGTAGAGGTAGGGTAAGATCAGTGCCATTAAAACCCATGCCCATTTTAACGGAGCCTTTCTCTCGTGTCTCCATAGACTTGGTAGGACCGATTTCTCCTCCATCTTCTGAAGGTCACCGTTATATTTTAACTTTGATAGATTTTGCGACCGGGTTTCCAGAAGCATTGCCTCTCAAGGAGATAGATTCAATATCTGTAGCTGAAGCCCTTATGGTGATCTTTTCAAGGGTCGGTATTCCTCGGGAAATTTTGTCTGATCGAGGAAGGCAATTTGTTTCTTAACTAATGGGCGAACTGCATAAATTATTGGGTGTAAAGCCACTTTTTACAACTCCCTATCATCCTAGTGGGAATGGAAGGGTGGAAAGGTTTCATGCAACACTAAAAGCCTCCTTAAGGAAATTGTGTAGTGACAAACCACGAGAATGGCACCGTTATCTTGTCCCCACATTATTCGCTATGCGAGAGATTCCTAGCGATCGAACTGGGTTTTCTGCTTTTGAGCTACTTTATGGACGGACAGTCCAGGGACCTCTTTCAGTCTTAAGGGACTTGTGGGAAGACATAACCATGAGAGATGATGTTGGATCTTCCTTTCAATATGTGATTGAATTGAAAGACAAGCTGAAGGAGTGTGCTAAAATTGCAGCTCAAAATGCTGAGATTAGTTCCTCTAAATTCAAATCTTATTTTGACTTGAAATCTCAGGATAGGAAGTTTAGTCCAGGTGAGGAAGTTTTTGTTCTCCTCCCTGATAACCAAAACAAGTTGCTCATGTCTTGGAGTGGCCCTTATACTGTTCTGGAATGTCGAAATAAGGTGAATTATCTTATCGGTGAAGGTGGAAAACAGAAGTTGCTTCATGCTAACCTTCTTAAGAAGTATCATAGGAGAGCAACAAGTTCCCAACCTAACGTTATGGAAGAGGAAAGTAAGATAGATGCTGAAATGAACCCACAAATAGTCCAGAATTGTATTCTTGAAGATACTGAATTGAGCGATAGCAATTTTCCTCTAACTTCTGATGGAGAAGAGCCCATCTTGCCTGAGAGTGATCAACCTGAGATTTGTTCTGACCTTTCAGCAGAACAGAAATCCGATATTGATTCAGTAATTGCAGAGTTTGTAGATGTATTTTCATTAACTCCAGGTTGCACAAACACCCTTGAACATGATATTGAAGTTCACACCACAGAGCGTATAAAGTCTAAGGTTTATCCCATTCCTATACATCTAAAGCCTCACTTCGAAGATGAAGTTGACCAATTGCTTGAACAAGGGATTATAGAGCTATCATCATCTCCCCATTCATCTCCTGTAGTCATGGTAAAAAAGTCTGATGGTAGCTATCGTATGGCCATAGATTATCGAGCTGTTAACTCCGTAACTAATTTTCATGCTGAACCAGCTTGTACTATGGAGGAAGACTTGTACAAGTTTTCAGGATGTAATTACTTCTCTGAATTAGATCTTACGAAGGCTTACTATCAAGTTAAACTTTCTGAGAAGGCCAGACCTTTAACAGCATTTCCTTCACATAGGGGTCTTATGGAGTTTTGTCGTATGCCTTTCGGGTTGGTAAATGCTTGTGCCACTTATATCCGCCTTATGCGCATTGTTTTGGCTGGTTTAAAGAATGTTTCCTTCTATTTTGACAATATTTTCATCCATACTAAAACATGGGATGAACATAAAGATGCAATTGTTTCAGTGTTAAAGAGATTACGTGAACATAACCTCACTGCAAAGCCATCAAAATGCAGATTTGGCTTTAAGTCTATTGAGTACTTGGGTTTTATTCTTGATGGAAACTACTTGCATCCTAAACTCGATAAAATAGAAGCCATACTTAATTTACCTCCTCCTTGCACAAAGAAGACCTTAAGATCTTTCCTTGGCTTGATTTCATTCTATAGAATGTTTATTCCACAAGCAGCTTCACTGACAAGTTCTTTATCTGATTTGTTGCGTAAAAATGTCAGGGAACCACTGAAATGGACGGACGAATTGACTAAGGTATTTGAACAGTTAAAAGTTGCATTAGCTTCAAAACCCGTATTAAAGTTACCTGATGCTTCCCATCCTTTTGTCTTACGTACAGATTCATCAGATGTTGGGCTTGGAGCTGTTCTTCTACAGTACGTCGATGGTCATCCATTTCCTGTGGCGTACGCTAGTCGGAAACTATTAGATAGAGAGAAGAGGTACTCAACTATTGAGAAAGAAGGCTTGGCTATAATGTTCGGTATCCACCGATTTAGATATTACCTAATGGGTCAAGAATTTATCCTGGAAGTGGATCACAAGCCATTAATTTATATCAATAAATTCAAGGGGTCGAATAACAGACTTTTACGGTGGTCGTTAAGCTTGCAAACTTATCGCTTCCGTTTGGTTCACGTTGCAGGGCGTGATAATCTTGGAGCGGATCTCCTTAGTCGTTCCGGAAATTAATTACACTTGAAGTCTGGAACTCTCATTTTCATATAGTTTTGTTGAAAGAAATCACTAATTTCTAATTTACCACGTTTCACAGTTAATTTGATAGCATTTTGTCTTATGATTTTTTTTAAATAAATTATTTCATGTTCGTAGTATCAGCAGTTTTGAAACTATTTCACTTTGATGTGTACACCACGTACTTTGAGTTACACTACAGTTCCACTCGCTGAAATGTAGAAAATTCACTGATTAAGTTAAAGTAACCAGCAAGATTTGATTTGTATTTAGTAATACAATATTGACGATTGTTTCTTATATGATTTCAACACATACTCGCTTCTCATTATGAAGTGAACCAGTTATTTTGGAGGACGAATAAAACTGAGAGCGTGCTGCCTCTTTGTTTACGTTTTATAGCTTCTCCCTGCTATATTTGTTTTACTTCTCCCTGCTAGGTCCCTTTCTTTAGAAGAAAACGGATTATTTTGGGGGGCCAACTGTTATGAATGTCTGGTTACTGACTAAAGTGGAAAGTTGGTTTTAGTTTCTAATTTAAAGACTTTTTTTTTGTATCATTGGTTTGTATCTATCCATTGGATAGATACTTGTTGGGGGAGCCATGTCAAGAAATTCGTATATTATGTTTTTCTTAATTTGCTTCGCTCGGCTGAATACGTGGCGAGCTAAATGCTTCGCCCGAATCCTGGTCGAATCAAGGTTCGCTCGGGAGCCTTGGTTTCGGGTTGTGGGTACGGGGGTCCTCACTCGACCCGACCATTGCCTTGAGGTGAGGTGTTTTCCCCGTGCTATTTTTGAATTTTACTTATTTTTTTTTTTGTGAAATTGTATAAGCTGTATACATAAACAAAGGTGTATTTTTTTTAACACAGGCAACAGAACCTACTTGTGTCCAGGGCCAGGCACGGAGGCTTCTTTTTCAAATATTTATTTATCATTAGAAGAACAAAAGAATTCGTCCACGTGGCCACCTTCAACCTGGCCAAGATTTCGGAAACACGTTAGACTGAACATTGTGGACTGGTGTGAATCTGGTGGACTTTGAACTAAATTAATAGAATGTGTATTTTTTTGTGTGTATTTATAATTGAATATGGACAATTACAAATTGTGAAATATATTTATTTTTGAATATATGTTTGTTAATGGTTCGAATTGTTTATTTGTTTCCTCAAAATTAGTAAATCTCTATGAAACTAAAAGAACTTGGCATTTACAATGTTAATAATCATGAAAATAATGACAGTAATATTAATGATGATAATAATTATTATTCAGTCCATTTATAATGAAATAAAGGCCAGAAGTATTAAAATCCCATAAGTAAAAAAAAAAAAAAAACGGCATAATATAGCGTATTACAGCCTTCTGAGAGAAACGCCGAAAAAAAACCTTTTTCGCTTTTTAGTGGTAAATATGAGGATTTCATCCTTAACTCAGGTAATTATGATGATTTTCATGATAGTTCCTTTATTATTGACAATAATGATAATTATGATGATAATGACAATGATAATGACAATAATGATAAAATCATAATTATAATGATAGTTTTGATAATTACAGCAATAATTAACTCTGTTCCAATAATTTTCATATTAATAATGGCAATAGAAATAATAATAACATCATTGTCATTATAGTTATTATTATTGTCATTATTATTTCTAGAATTATCATTATTGCTATTATCATTATATAAATAGTTATAATCATAGAAATAGCAAAAATAATTAGAACAATAATTATTATAACGGCAATGATGATGATAATAATAATGATAATCATGATAATAATGACTATAATGATAATCATGAAAATAATAGTAGTAATGATAATAATGTTGATAATAAGTATTATTCAGTCCATTTATAATGAAATAAAGGCCAGAAGTAATAAAATCCCAAAAGTCGAAAAAACGGTAAAATCCAGCCTTCTGAGGGAAACGTTCACTTTTTAATGGTAATTATGAGGATTTTAACATTAATTCAGGTAATTATGATGATTTTCATGATAATTCCTTCATTATTCACAATAATAAGGATAATTATGATGATAATGACATTGATAATGACAATAATAATGATAAAATCACAATTGTAATTATAATAATGATAATTATCATTATTGCTATTATCATTATATAAATAGTCATAATGATAAAAATAGCAATAATAATTAGCATAATAATTATTACAACTGCAATAATGATGACAATAATAATGATAATCATGATGATGACTATAATGATAATAATCATGAAAATAATGACAGTAATTGATAATAATGATGATAATAATTATTATTCAGTCCATATAAAATCCCAAAAGTCGAAAAAACGGCAAAATCTAGCGTATTACAGCCTTTTGAGAGAAAAATCGAAAAAAAATGATAATGACAATAATAATGATAGAATCATAATCATAATGATAACTTTGATAATTACGGCAATAATAGCAATAATTAACTTAAATTTTGGCAATAGAAATAATATAATTATCATTGTCATTATGATTATTATTAATTTCATTATTATTTCTAAAATTATCATTATTGCTATTATCATTATGTATGTAGTTATAATGATAAAAATAGCAATAATAATTAGCATAATAATTATTATAACTGCAATAATGATTAAAATAATGATAATCATGATGATAATGACTATAATGATAATAATCATGAAAATAATGACAGTAATGATAATAATGATGATAATAATTATTCAGTCCATTTATAATGAAATAAAGGCCAGAAGTAATAAAATCCCAAAAGTCGAAAAAATGGCAAAATCTAGCGTATTACAGCCTTTTGAGAAAAACGTTGAGAAACTGCTTTTATGCTTTTTAATGGTAATTATGAGGATTTTAACATTTATGCAGGTAATTATGATGATTTCCTGACAATTCCTTTATTATTGAAAATAATGATGATAATTATGATGATACTGACAATGATAACAATAATAATAATGATGAAATCAATTATAATGAAAATTTTGATAATTACTGCAATAATAGCAATAATTAAGTCTATTCCAATAATTTTCATACTAATAATGCCAATAGAAATAATATTATTATCATTGTCATTATAATTATTATTATTGTCATTATTATTGCTAAAATTATCATTATTGCTATTATCATTATATAAATAGTTATAATAATTAAAATAGGAATAATAAT
>NC_091584.1:12340968-12343468 GCF_042767895.1 Penaeus vannamei | reverse complement strand
CCTCTTGGGCGACTTCCTGGGTCTCCTTCTCGGCCTCCTGGGGGACTTCCTTGGTCTCCTTCTCGGGCTCAAGGGCGACCTCCAAGGAAAATGGTTACCTGGAAGTGGGCCTCGAAGACCTTCTTCGTCCTGGGAGGAACGCAGTGGAGGAACGTCTTCTCGGGCTCAAGGGCGACTTCCTGGGTCTCCTCGGGCTCAAGAGCGACTTCCTGGGTCTCCTCGGCCTCTTGGGCGACTTCCTGGGTCTCCTCCTCGGCCTCTTGTGGGACTTCCTGTGTCTCCTCCTCGGCCTCTTGGGCGACTTCCTGGGTCTCGTCCTCGGCGTCTTGGGGGACATCCTGGGTCTCCTCTTCGGCCTCTAGGGGGACTTCCTGGGTCTCCCTCTCGGCCTCTTGGGGGACTTCCTGGGTCTCCTCCTCGGCCTCTTGAGGGACTTCCTGGGTCTCCTCATCGGCCTCTTGGGGGACTTCCTGGGTCTCCTTCTCGGCCTCTTGGTGGACTTCCTGTGTCTCCTCCTCCGCCTCTTGGGGGACTTCCTGGGTCTCCTCCTCGGCCTCTTGAGGGACTTACTGGATCTCCTTCATCAGCAAAGTCAAGGTCGGTAACCTTGATATTGCCCAGAGTTGCTCCACAATGACTTCGATTATAGTCATTATAATAATCATTATCTTAATTATTAATGTCAATTTCATCATTATAATTATTTTAATAATGATAATGACAATAATGATAATTCTGAAAATAATAACAATAATAAGGATTATAATAACAATAATAGTCGTGTTATAATTACTTCTATTGTTATTTCTGTTATCATTGTCGTTATTATTATTAGGAAACATTAGAATAGTGTTGATTATTGCTATTATTGCAATTATTAGGGAAATCATCATTATAATTATCATTGTATAATTATTATCATAATTATTGTCCTAATTACTCTCATAATTATCATTATTGTCATTATTGATGGGATTATCATCAAAATCATCATAATCAGCAGAATTATTGCTAAGATCATCATAATCATCATTAAACTCGAAAAAGGGGGGTTTTCGACTCATCTCTCCAAAGGCTGTATTTCGCTAGATTTCACCGGTTTTTCGACTTATGGGATTTTTCTACTTTAAGCCTTTTTCTCATTATAGATGGGCTTTATAATGATCATTATCATCTTTATTGTCATTATCATCATCATTCTTATCATTACTGTCATTATCGCCCTAATCACCCTTAATATAGTCATTATAATAATCATCATCTTTATTATTAATGTCATTTTCATCATTATAATTGTTTTGATAATGATAATGACAATAATGATAATTCTGGAAATAATAACAACAATAATGAGGATTATAATAACAATAATAGCCGTATTATAATTACTTCTATTATTATTTCTGTTATCATTGTCGTTATTTTTATTAGGAAAAACATTAGAATAGTGTTGATTATTGCTGTTATTGCAATTATTAGGCAAATCATCATTATAACTATCATTGTATAATTATTGCCTTAATTACTCAAATAATTATCATTATTATCGTCATTATTCTCATTATTGATGGGGTTATCATCAAAATCATCATAATAAGCAGAATTATTGCTAAGATCATCATAATCATCCTTTAAACTCGAAAAAGGGGGGTTTTCGACTCATCTCTCCAAAGGCTGTATTTCGCTAGATTTCGCCGGTTTTTCGACTTATGGGATTTTTCTACTTTTAGCCTTTTTCTCAATATAGATGGGCTTCATAATGATAATTATCATTATTGTCATTATCATCATCATTATTATCATTACTGTCATTATCGCCCTAATCACCCTTAATATAGTTATTATAATAATCATTAATTTAATTATTAATGTCATTTTCATCATTATAATTATTTTAATAATGATAATGACAATAATGATAATTCTGGAAATAATAACAATAATAAGGATTATAATAACAATAATAGCCGTGTTATAATTACTTATATTATTATTTCTGTTATCATTGTGGTTATTATTATTAGGAAAATCATTAGAATAGTGTTGATTATTGCTATTATTGCAATTATTAGGCAAATCATCATTATAATTATCATTGTATAATTATTATCATAATTATTGTCCTAATTACTCTCATAATTATCATTATTATTGTCATTATTGATTCGGTTATCATCGAAATCATCATAATCAGGAGAATTATTGCTAAGATCATCATAATCATCATTAAACTCGAAAAAGGGGGGTTTTCGATTCATCTCTCCAAAGGCTGTATTTCGCTTGATTTAGCCGGTTTTTCGACTTTTGAGATTTTTCTACTTTTAGCCTTTTTCTCATTATAAATGGGCTTTATAATGATAATTATCATCATTATTGTCATTATCATTATCATTATTATCGTTACTGTCATTATCGCCCTAATCACCCTTAATATAATCATTATAATAATCATTACCTTAATTATTAATGTCATTTTCATCATTATAATTATTTTAATAAT
>NC_091584.1:12322919-12332919 GCF_042767895.1 Penaeus vannamei | reverse complement strand
TTATAATAATAATAATAGCCATGTTATAATTACTTCTATTAATATTTCTTTTATCATTGTCGTTATTTTTATTAGGAAAATCATTAGAATAGTGCTATTATTGCATAATTATCATAATTATTGTATAATTATTATCATAATTATTGTCCTAATTACTCTCATAATTATAATTATTATCGCCATTATTGTCATTATTGATTCGGTTATCATCAAAATCATGATAATTAGCAGAATTACTGCTAAGATCATCAAAATCATCCTTTAAACTCGAAAAGACGGGTTTTCGACTCATTAATATTAGGAAAAACACTAGAATAGTGTTGATTATTGCTATAATTGCAATTAAAAGGCAAATCATCATTATAATTATCATTGTATAATTATTATCATAATTCCTCTCATAATTATCATTATCATCGTCATTATTGTCATTATTGATTCGGTTATCATCAAAATCGTCACAATTAGCAGAATTATTGTTAATATCATCATAATCATCCTTTAAACTCGAAAAAGAGGGGGTTTCGACTCATCTCTGCAAAGGCTGTATTTCGCTAGATTTCGCCGGTTTTTCATTATTGTCATTATCAATCATCATTATTATCATTACTATTATTATCGCCCTAATCACCCTTAATATAGTCATTACAATAACCATCATCTTAATTATTAATGTCATTTTCATCATTATAATTATTTTAATACTGATAATGACAATAATAATAATTCTGAAAATAATAACAATAATAATAAGGATTATAATAACAATAATAGAGGTGTTATAGTTACTTCTATTATTATTTCTGCTATCATTGTCGTTATTATTATTAGGAAAATCATTAGAATAATGTTGATTATTGCTATTATTGCAATTATTAGGAAAATCATCATTATAATTATCATTGTATAATTATCATCATAATTATTGTCCTAATTACTCTCATAATTGCAAAGGCTATGTTTCGCTAGATTTCGGTGCTTTTTCGACTTTTGAGATTTTTCTACTTTTAGCCTTTTTCTCATTATAGATGGGCTTTCTAATGATAATTATCATTATTATTGTCATTATCATCATCATTATTATCATTACTATCATTATCGCCCTAATCACCCTTAATATAGTCATTATAATAATCATCATCTTAATTATTAATGTCATTTTCATCATTATAATTATTTTAATGATAATGACAATAATGATAATTCTGAAAATAATAACAACAATAATAAGGATTATAATACCAATAATAGACGTGTTATAATTACTTCTATTATTATTTCTGTTATCATTGTCGTTATTATTATTAGGAAAATCATTAGAATAGTGTTGATTATTGCTATTATTGCAATTATTAGGCAAATCATCATTATTATTATTATTGTATAATTATTATCATAATTATTGTCTTAATTACTCTCATAATTATCATTATTATCGTCATTATTGTCATTATTGATGGAGTTATCATCAAAATCATCATAATTAGCAGAATTATTGCTAAGATCATCATAATCATCATTAAACTTGAAAAGGGGGGGTTTTCGATTCATCTTTCCAAAGGCTGTATTTCGCTAGATTTCGCCGTTTTTTCGACTTTTGAGATTTTTCTACTTTTAGTCTTTTTCTCATTATAGATGGGCTTTCTAATGATAATTATCATTATTGTCATTATCATCATTACTGTCATTATCGCCCTAATCACCCTTAATATAGTCATCATAATAATCATTACCTTAATTATTAATGTCATTTTCATCATTATATTTATTTTAATAAATATAATGACAATAATGATAATTCTGGAAATAATAACAACAATAATAAGGTTTATAATAATAATAATAGCCATGTTATAATTACTTCTATTAATATTTCTTTTATCATTGTCGTTATTTTTATTAGGAAAATCATTAGAATAGTGCTATTATTGCATAATTATCATAATTATTGTATAATTATTATCATAATTATTGTCCTAATTACTCTCATAATTATAATTATTATCGCCATTATTGTCATTATTGATTCGGTTATCATCAAAATCATGATAATTAGCAGAATTACTGCTAAGATCATCAAAATCATCCTTTAAACTCGAAGAGACGGGTTTTCGACTCATTAATATTAGGAAAAACACTAGAATAGTGTTGATTATTGCTATAATTGCAATTATAAGGCAAATCATTATAATTATCATTGTATAATTATTATCATAATTCCTCTCATAATTATCATTATCATCGTCATTATTGTCATTATTGATTCGGTTATCATCAAAATCGTCACAATTAGCAGAATTATTGTTAATATCATCATAATCATCCTTTAAACTCGAAAAAAGGGGGTTTCGACTCATCTCTGCAAAGGCTGTATTTCGCTAGATATCGCCGGTTTTTCATTATTGTCATTATCAATCATCATTATTATCATTACTATTATTATCGCCCTAATCACCCTTAATATAGTCATTACAATAATCATCATCTTAATTATTAATGTCATTTTCATCATTATAATTATTTTAATACTGATAATGACAATAATAATAATTCTGAAAATAATAACAATAATAATAAGGATTATAATAACAATAATAGAGGTGTTATAGTTACTTCTATTATTATTTCTGCTATCATTGTCGTTATTATTATTAGGAAAATCATTAGAATAATGTTGATTATTGCTATTATTGCAATTATTAGGAAAATCATCATTATAATTATCATTGTATAATTATCATCATAATTATTGTCCTAATTACTCTCATAATTGCAAAGGCTATGTTTCGCTAGATTTCGGTGCTTTTTCGACTTTTGAGATTTTTCTACTTTTAGCCTTTTTCTCATTATAGATGGGCTTTCTAATGATAATTATCATTATTATTGTCATTATCATCATCATTATTATCATTACTATCATTATCGCCCTAATCACCCTTAATATAGTCATTATAATAATCATCATCTTAATTATTAATGTATTTTTCATCATTATAATTATCTTAATAATGATAATGACAATAATGATAATTCTGGAAATAATAACAACAATAATAAGGATTATAATAACAATAATAGCCGTGTTATAATTACTTCTATTATTATTTCTGTTATCATTGCCGTTATTATTATTAGGAAAATCATTAGAATAGTGTCGATTATTGCTATTATTGCAATTATTAGGCAAATAATCATTATAATTATCATTGTATAATTATTATCATAATTATTGCCCTACTTTCTCTCATGATTATGATTATTATCGTAATTATTGTCATTACTGATGGGGTTATCATCAAAATAATCATAATTAGCAGAATTACAGCTAAGATCATCATAATCATCCTTTAAACTAGAAAAAAGGGGTTTTCGACTCATCTCTGCAAAGGCTGAGTTTTCTACTTTTAGCCTTTTTCTCGTTATATATGGGCTTTCTAATGATAATTATCATAATTATTGTCATTATCATCATCATTATTATCATTACTGTCATTATCGCCCTAATCACCCTTAATATAGTCATTACAATAATCATCATCTTAGTTAATAATGTCATTTTCATCATTATAATTATTTTAATACTGATAATGACAATAATGATAATTCTGGAAATAATAACAATAATAAGGATTATAATAAAAATAATAGCCGTGTTATAGTTACTTCTGCTATTATTTCTGTTATCATTGTCGTTATTATTATTAGGAAAATCATTAGAATAATGTTGATTATTGCTATTATTGCAATTTTTAGGAAAATCATCATTATAATTATCATTGTATAATTATCATCATAATTATTGTCCTAATTACTCTCATAATTATCATTATTATCGTCATTATTGTCATTATTGATGGGGTTATCATCAAAATCATAATAATTAGCAGAATGATTGCTAAGATCATCATAACCATCCTTTAAACACGAAAAAGAGGGTTTTTCGACTCGTCCTTGCAAAGGCTGAATTTCGCTTGATTTCGGTGCTTTTTCGACTTCTGAGATTTTTCTACTTTTAGCCTTTTTCTCATTATAGATGGGCTTTATAATGATAATTATCATTATTATCATTATTGATGGGGTTATCATCAAAATAATCATAATTAGCAGAATTACTGCTAAGATCATCATAATCATCCTTTAAACTAGGAAAAAGGGGTTTTGGACTCATCTCTGCAAAGGCTGTATTTCGCTAGATTTTGCCGGTTTTTCGGCTTCTAAGATTTTTCTACTTTTAGCCTTTTTCTCATTATAGATGGGCTTTCTAATGCTAATTATCGTCAATATTGTCATTATCATCATCATTATTATCATTACTGTCGTTATCGCCCTAATCACCTTAAATAGTCATTATGATAATCATCATCTTAATTATTAATGTCATTTTCATCATTATAATTCTTTTGATAATGATAATGACAATAATTATTATTCTGGTAATAATAAAACAATAATAAGGACTTTAATAACAATAATTGCCATGTTACAATTACTTCTATTATTATTTCTGTTACAATTGTTATTATTATTATGAATTTTTAGAATAGTGTCGATTATTGCTATTATTACAATTGTTAGGCAAATCATCATTATAATTATCATTGTATAATTATTATCATAATTATTGTCCTAATTGCTCTCATAATTATCATTATTATCGTCATTATTGATGGGGTTATCACCAAAATCATCATAATTAGCAGAATTATTGCTAAGATCATCATAATCATCCTTTAAACTCGAAAATTGGGGGTTTTCGACTCATCTCTCCAAAGGGTGTATTTCGCTAGATTTCTCCGGTTTTTCGACTTCTAAGATTTTTCTGCTTTTAGCCTTTTTCTCATTATACATGGGTTTTCAAATGATAATTATCATCATTATTGTCATTATCATCATCATTATTATCGTTACTGTCATTATCGCCCTAATCACCCTTAATGTAGTCATTATAATAATCATCATCTTAATTACTAATGTCATTTTCATCATTATAATTATTTTAATAATGATAATGACAATAATGATAATTCTGGAAATAATAACAACAATATTAAGGATTATAATAACAATAATAGCCGTGTTATTGCTATTATTGCAATTATTGGGCAAATCATCATTATAATTATCATTGTATAATTATTATCATAATTATTGCCCTACTTACTCTCATAGTTTTGATTATTATCGTCATTATTGTCATTATTGATGGGGTTATCATCAAAATCATCATAATGAACAGAATTATTGCTAAGATCATCATAATCATCCTTTAAACTCGAAAAAGGGGTTTTCGACTCAAAAGGCTGTATTTCGCTAGATTTCGCCGGTTTTCGCCTTATAAGATTTTTCTACTTTTAACCTTTTTGTCATTATAGATGGGCTTTCAAATGATAATTATCATCATTATTGTCATTATCATCATCATTATTATCATTACTGTCATTATCGTCCTAATCACCCTTAATAGTCATTATAATAATCATCATCTTAATTATTAATATTATTTTCATCATTATAATTGTTTTAATAATGATAATGACAATAATGATAATTCTGGAAATAATAACAACAATAATAAGGATTATAATTACAATAATTGCCGTGTTATAATTACTTCTATTATTATTTCTGTTACAATTGTCGTTATTATTATTAGGAAAATCATTAGAATAGTGTCGATTATTGCTATTACTGCAATTATTAGACAAATCATCATTATAATTCTCACTGTATAATTATTATCATAATTATTTTCCTAATTACTCTCATAATTATCATTATTATCGTCATTATTGATGGGGTTATCATCAAAATCATCATAATTAGCAGAATTATTGCTAAGATCATCATAATCATCCGTTAACTTCGAAAATAGGGGGTATTCGACTCATCTCTCCAAAGGCTGTATTTCGCTAGATTTCGCCGGTTTTTCGACTTTTGGGATTTTTCTCATTATCATTATTGTCATTATCATCATCATTATTATCATTACTGTCATTATCGCCCTAATCACCCTTAATGTGGTCATTATAATAATCATCATCTTAATTATTAATGTCATTTTCATCATTATAATTATTTTAGTAATGATAATGACAATAATGATAATTCTGGTAATAATAACAACAATAATAAGGATTATAATAACAATAATAGCCGTGTTATAATTACTTCTATTATTATTTCTGTTATCATTGTCGTTATTATTATTAGGAAAATCATTAGAATAGTGTTGATTATTGCTATTATTGCAATTATTAGGCAAATCATTATAATTATTATTGTATAATTATTATCATAATTATTCTCCTAATTGCTCTCATAATTATCATTATTATCGTCATTTTTGTCATCATTGATTCGGTTATCATCAAAATCATGATAATTGGTAGAATTGTTGCGTAGATCATCATAATCATCCTTTAAACTCGAAAAAGGGGGTTTTTCGACTAATCTCTCCAAAGGCTATATTTCGCTAGATTTCGCCGGTTTTTCGACTTTTGGGATTTTTCTACTTTTAGCCTTTTTCTTATTATAGATGGGCTTTATAATGATAATTATCATCATTATTGTCCTTATCACCATCATCATTATCATTACTGTCATTATCGCCCTAATCACCCTTAATTTAGTCATTATAATAATCACCATCTTAATTATTAATGTCATTTTCATCATTATAATTATTTTAATCATGATAATGACAATAATGATAATTCTGGAAATAATAACAACAATAACAAGGATTATAATTACAATACTTGCCGTGTTATAATTACTTCTATTATTATTTGTTACAATTGTCGTATTTCGCTAGATTTCGCCGGTTTTTCGACTTTTGAGATTTTTCTACTTTTAGCCTTTTTCTTATTATATATGGGCTTTATAATGATAATTATCATTATTATTGTCATTATCACCATCATCATTATCATTACTGTCATTATCGTCCTAATCACCCTTAATTTAGTCATTATAATAATCACCATCTTAATTATTAATGTCATTTTCATCATTATGATTAATTTAATAATGATAATGACAATAATGATAATTCTGGAAATAATAACAACAATAATAAGGATTATAATAACAATAATTACCGTGTTATAATTACTTCTATTATTATTTCTGTTACAATTGTCGTTATTATTATTAGGCAAAACATTAGAATAGTGTTGATTATTGCTATTTTTACAATTATTAGGCAAATCATCATTATAATTATCATTGTATAATTATTATCATAATTATTGTCCTAATTGCTCTCATAATTATCATTATTATCGTCATTATTGTCATTATTGATGGGGTTATCATCATAATTAGCAGAATTATTGCTAAGATCATCATAATCATCCTTTAAACTCGAAAAAGGGGGTTTTCGACTCATTTCTGGAAAGGCTGTATTTCGCTAGATTTCGCCGTTTTTTTCGACTTTTGAGATTTTTCTACTTTTAGCCTTTTTCTCATTATAGATGGGCTTTCTAATGATAATTATCATCATTATTGTCATTATCATCATCATTATTATCATTACTATCATTAACGCCCTAATCACCCTTAATATAGTCATTATAATAATCATCATCTTAATTATTAATGTCATTTTCATCATTATCATTATTTTAATAATGATAATGACAATAATGATAATTCTGGAAATAATTACAACAATAATAAGGATTATAATAACAATAATAGCCGTGTTATAATTACTTCTATTATTATTTCTGTTATCATTGTTGTTATCATTATTAGGAAAATCATTAGAATAGTGTCGATTATTGCTATTATTGCAATTATTGGGCAAATCATCATTATAATTATCATTGTATAATTATTATCATAATTATTGCCCTACTTACTCTCATAATTATTATTATTATCGTCATTATTGTCATTATTGATTCGGTTATCATCAAAATCATGATAATTAACATAATTATTGCTAAGATCATCATAATTATCCTTTAAACTCGAAAAAGGGGGGTTTTCGACTTATCTCTCCAAAGGCTGTATTTCGCTAGATTTTGCCGGTTTTTCGATTTATGGAATTTTTCGTCCTAATTACTCTCATAATTATCATTATTATCGTCATTATTGTCATTATTGATGGGGTTATCATCAAAATCATCATGATTAGGAGAATTATTGCTAAGATCATCATAAACATCCTTTAAACTCGAAAAAAGGGGGTTTTCAACTCATCTCTGCAAATGCTGTATTTCGCTAGATTTCGCCGTTTTTTCGACTTCTGAGATTTTTCTACTTTTAGCCTTTTTCTCATTATATATGGGCTTTCAAATGATAATTATCATCATTATTGTCATTATCATCATCATTATTATCATTACTGTCATTAACGCCCTAATCACCCTTAATATAGTCATTATAATAATCATCATCTTAATTATTAATGTCATTTTCATCATTATAATTGTTTTCATAATGATAATGACAATAATGATAAATTGGAAATAATAACAACAATAATAAGGATTATAATAACAATAATTGTCGTGTTATAATTACTTCTATTATTATTTCTTTTATCATTGTCGTTATTATTATTAGGAAAATCATTGGAATAGTGTTGATTATTGCTATCATTGCAATTATTAGGCAAATCATTATAATTATTATTGTATAATTATTATCATAATTATTGTCCTAATTGCTCTCATAATTATCATTATTATCGTCAATATTGTCATTATTGATTCGGTTATCATCAAAATCGTCATAATTAGCAGAATTATTGCTAAGATTATCATAATCATAGTTTAAACTCGAAAAAGGGGGGTTTTCGACTCATCTCTGCAAAGGCTGTATTTCGCTAGATTTTGCCATTTTTTCGACTTTTGAGATTTTTCTACTTTTAGCCTTTTTCTCATTTATAGAACGGCTGTATAATGATAATTATCATCATTCTCATTATCATCATCATTATTATCATTACTGTCATTATCGCCCTAATCACCTTTTTCTCATTACACATGGGCTTTCTAATGATAATTATCATCATTATTGTTATTATCATCATTATCATTACTGTCATTATCGACCTAATCACCCTTAATATAGTCATTATAATAATCATCATCTTAATTATTAATGTCATTTTCATTATAATTATTTTAATAATGATATTGACAATAATGATAATTCTGGAAATAATAACAACAATAATAAGGATGATAATAACAATAATAGCCGTGTTATAATTACTTTTATTATTATTTCTGTTATCATCGTCGTTATTATTATTAGGAAAATCATTAGAATAGTGTTGATTATTGCTATTATTGCAGTTATTAGGCAAATCATCATTATAATTATCATTGTATAATTATTATCATATTTATTGTCCTAAATACTCTCAGAATTATCATTATTATCGTCATTATTGTCATTATTGATGGGGTTATCATCAAAATCATCATAATTAGGAGAATTATTGCTAAGATCATCATAATCATCCTTTAAACTCGAAAAAGGTGGGTTTTCGATTCACCTCTCCAAAGGCTGTATTTCGCTAGATTTCGACGGTTTTTCCGACTTTTCAGATTTTTCTACTTTTAGCCTTTTTCTCATTATATGTGGGCTTTCTAATGATAATCATCATTATTATTGTCATTATCATCATCATTATTATCATTACTGTCATTATCGCCCTAATCACCCTTAATATAGTCATTATAATAATCATCATCTTAATTATTAATGTCATTTGCAGCATTATAATTATTTTAATAATAATAATGACAATAATGATAATTCTGGTAATAACAACAATAATAAGGATTATAATAACAACAATTGCCGTGTTATAATCACTTCTATTATTATTTCTGTTATCATATTCGTTATTATTATTAGGGAAATCATGAGAATAGTGTCGATTATTGCTATTATTTCAATTATTAGGCAAATCATCATTATAATTATCATTGTATAATTATTATCATAATTACTCTCATAATTATCATTATTATCGTCA
>NC_091584.1:12297583-12320083 GCF_042767895.1 Penaeus vannamei | reverse complement strand
TGTTATTATCATTATAAAGATAGTTATAATGAGGGAAATGACATCAATTATTAAGATAATAATGATTATAATGATTATATTAAGGGTAATTATGGCAATAATTCCTATAATGCTGATAATGATATTAATGATAATAATGATGATGATAATCATCATCAAGCCCATCCATAATGAAAAAAGGATAAAAGTATAAAAATCCCCAAAGTCGAAAAAAACGCCGAAATCTAGCGATATATAGCCTTTTCAGAGAATGGTCAACAAACCTCCTTTTTCGAGTTTAAGGGATAATTATGATGATTTCGACTATGATTCTCCTAATTATGATGATTTTGATGACAATCCCATTAATAATGATAATAATAATGACATTAATTATGATAATTATGACATTAATTTTGATAATTATGACATTAATCAAGATAATTATAATATAATGATAATTATAATGATAATTTGCGTAATTAATGCAATAATAGTAGTAATCGACAATATCCTAATGATTTTCACGACAATAACAATAATAATAACGATAATGACAATAAAAATAATCGTTGAAATAATCCTAATATCGCTATTATCATTATTATAATAGTTATTATTGTTGTTATAATTTCTAAAATTATCATTATTGCTATTATCATTATAAAAATAGTTATAATGAGGGAAATGACATCAATAATTAAGATAATAACTATTATAATGATTATATTAAGGGTAATTATGACGATAATTGCTATAATTATAATGATGACATTAATTATAATAATGATGATGATAATCATTATAAAACACATCCATAATGAAAAAGGCTAAAAGTATATAAATCCCAAAAGTCGAAAAACGCCGAAATCTAGCGATATATAGCCTTTTGAGAGAATGGTCGACAAACCCCCTTTTTCGAGTTTAAGGGATAATTATGATGATTTCTGCAGTGATTCTGCTAATTATGATGATTTGATGACAATCCCATTAATAATGACAATAATAATGACATTAATTAAGATAATTTTAATATAATGATAATTATAATTATACTTTCCGTAATTAATGCAATAATAGCAAAAATAGACAATATTCTAGTGATTTTCATGACAATAACAATAATAATAACGATAATGATAATAGAAATAATCATTGAAATAATCATAATATCGCTATTATTGTTATTATAATTGTTATTATTTCTAAAATTATCATTATTGTTATTATCCTTATAAATATATTTATATTGAGGGAAATGACATCAATAATTAAGATAATATCTATTATAATGATTATATTAAGGGTCAGGATGATTGGTTGCCTCTACCGTCGAGGGAACTGGGGAGGCTGAGAGTTGAGGTGGCTGCTCTCTCGGAGGTGAGGAGACCTGTCAGCTGTATGACCTGTGTAGGTGGCTACACCTATTACTGGTCGGGCCGCAGCGACGGCCACCATCTCCAGGGAGTAGCCATTGCCATCTCCAGCAGGCTCCAGCCCTCGGTAGTAGAGGTTACTCCTGTTGATGAGCGTATAATAGTATTGAGATTGAAGCTATCTTTTAGCTTCATGTCTCTTATTGCTGTGTACCGATGTTTGTAAACTTGACGTGAAAGAGATGTTCTACGCCAAACTTACATCTGTGGTACACATATGTCTCCGGTGAGATATTCGCATTGTTCTGGGTAACTTCAATGCGGTATCTGGCTGTGATCGAGCTGGCTATGAGATGTCTGTCGGTCCCCATGGTTCAGGAGCTGATGCCGGTAGCGACAATAGCCTCCTTTTCCGGGAATTTGCTAGGTCCCAGAAATTGAGGATTTCTGGCTACTGGTACCAGCGCCCAGACCCACATCGCTGGACATGGTACAGTGATGCGGGTAACGCAGCCAAGGAGATCGACCACATACTCGTTAGCACTCGGAGGATCCTTCAGAATTGCAGGGTGTACAGGAGTGCTGAGTTCTGTGGTACTGACCATAGATTGGTTGTGGCTACCCTCCGGGTCCACTTCAAAACTCCCCAGCGGTCAAATGATCACCCTAGGGTGTTTCATTTGGACAGGCTGAGGGAGGGGGAGTGTGCCCGCGGGTTTGCTGAGGCAATCTCTGATCGTTTCGCAATGCTTGACAGTCTGACAGACCCTGTTCTTCTGTGGGATACCTTTAAGCGTGAAACGCTTGATGCAGCTCAAGATACGATTGGTGTACGCCCGAGAGCAGTACAGAATTCCATCTCGCAGGAGACACTGGAAGCCACAGATGCATGTCGTGCGGCTCGTCTGACAGGGGATCGGGAATTGCACCGTTCTCATGTGCGCAGAACTCGGTCCCTGTTAAGAAGGGACAAGGAACAGTTTATTAGGTGTCTTGCAGAGGAGGTTGAAGGCCATTTCTTAGTAAATGACCTTCGTCCTGCATACCAAGTCCTGAGAAAGCTGAACTCCAAGCCCTCTTCACAGGTGACAGCAGTTCGCTCAGTAAGTGGTCAGATCGTTTCAGATCCTGTTGCGGTGCGGGAACGTTGGGCTGAGTATTTTGAACAGCTGTACTAGATTGACCCACCAACAGTTAACTTGGATGCGGGTAGTGTCGAGATCCCGCTGCCGGATCCACCCATCAGTGAGGACCCTCCCTCCTTAACTGAATTTAGGGGGGCGATTTCCAAGCTGAAGAGTGGTAAAACAGCGGGTATCTGCGGCATACCAGCTGAACTGTTAAAGGCTGGTGGTGAACCTATGGCACGGGGGTTACATGCTGTCCTGGCTGCCATCTGGCGGTCCGGTTCCGTTCCTCCTGACCTGTTGAGGGGTGTGGTCATTCCTCTCTGGAAGGGGAAGGGGGGCCGTTGGGACTGCAGCAATCACCGAGGCATCACACTGCTCAGTATACCAGGCAAAGTTCTCGCCCACATCCTTCTGAGACGTATCAGAGACCATCTACTGAGGCACCAGAGACTGGAGCAATCCGGATTCACTCCTGGTAAGTCCACAATAAACTGTATCCTCGCGTTTCGAGTCATTGTAGAGCGCCGCCGTGAGTTCGAGCGTGGGTTGCTTGCAGCCTACATCGATCTCAAGACGGCGTTCGATACGGTGCATCGGGAGTCACTTTGGGAGATCCTGAGGCTGAGAGGAATTCCAACAAGGATTATTAGACTAATAGCAAGCCTGGATACTGGTACTGAAAGTGCTGTAAAGTGTGGTGGGGGCCTGTCTAGCTTCTTTCCTGTTAGTTCAGGAGTGAGGCAAGGCTGTGTCCTTGCACCAACTCTTTTCAACACTTGCATGGACTGGATACTGGGCAGAGCTACTGTTCAAAGTCATTGTGGAGCAACACTGGACAATATCAAGGTTACAGACCTTGACTTTGCTGATAACGTTGCCATTCTATCTGAGTCTTTGGAAACCCTAGTGGCGGCTCTCGATGCATTTAGCAATGAAGCGAAACCCTTGGGTCTAGAGGTCTCCTGGACCAAGACCAAAGTCCAGGAATTTGGGGACTTGTTAGGAGAACCTGTTCAGTCGGTACGTGCTTGCGGCGAGGACATTGAAGTCACAGAGAGCTTTACATACCTTGGTAGTGTAGTTAATAACTCTGGGCTGTCAGACCATGAAGTCAGCAGACGGATTGGCCTGGCAGCAGGGATCATGAACTCTCTCAACAAGAGTATTTAGAGATGTCGGTACCTGTGCAGAAGGACCAAGCTACGGGTTTTCAAGGTCCTGATAATACCAGTTTTGCTATACTGTAGCGAAACCTGGACATTGTCCTGTGCCTTGGAGGCTCTTTTTGAAGCCTTTTGTAATAGGTCCTTGCGCAAGATCATGGGGTACTATTGGCGGGACCATGTGTCCAACCAACGGTTGCACCGTGAGACTGACACAGGACCTGTTATCTGCACAATCCGTGATCGCCAACTCAGGCAATACGGCCACCTGGCTCGCTTTCCTCAGGATGATCCTGCCCATCAGGTCGTCTCTGTTCGAGACAACCCTGGGTGGAGGAGGCCTCTGGGATGATCGAGGAAGTCGTGGCTTGGGCAGATCGACCAAACCTGCCGTGAAGAACTAGAGATGGGCCGAGTCCTTGCCTGGCGTCTAGCCAAGGTTAGGTTACGTTAGGTAAGGTTAGGCTCAGCTTTGATCAGGAAAGTCCAAATTTCGTTTTCTTACATAAGTTTTATATTAAATCAGTTTATTGGAGGTTAGGTTACATTAGCATGAATTTGGTTAGGTTAGGTTAGTTTAGGTTAGGCTCAGCTTTGATGAGGGGAGTCCAAATTTCCTTTTCTTACTTAAGGTTTATATTAAATCAGTTTAATGGAGGTTAGGTTACATTACTGGAATTTGGTTAGGTTAGGTTAGGTTTTGTTAGGTTAGGTTAGGCTCAGCTTTGATGAAGAGAGTCCAAATTTCCTTTTCTGACATGAGGTTTATATTAAATCAGTTTGATTGAGGTTAGGTTACATTAGCTTGAATTTGGTTAGGTTACGTTAGGTTGGGTTAGGCTCAGCTTTGATGAGGAGGGTCCAAATTTCGTTTTCTTACATAAGGTTTTTATTAAATCAGTTTCATGGAGGTTTGGTTACATTAGCTGTAATTTAGTTAGGTTAGGCTAGATTAGGTTAGGCTGAGCTTTAATGAGGAGAATCCAAATTTCGTTTTCTTACACAAGGTTTATATTCAATCAGTTTATTAGAGGTTAGGTTACATTAGCTGGAATTTGGTTAGGTTACGTTAGGTTAGGTTAGGCTCAGCTTTGATGAGGAGAGTCCAAATTTCCTTTTCTTACATAAGGTTTATATTAAATCAGTTTCATGGAGTTTAGGTTACATTAGCTGTAATTTAGTTAGGTTAGGCTAGGTTAGGTTAGACTGAGCTTTGATGAGGAGAGTCCAAATTTCGTTTTCTTACATAAGGTTTATATTAAATCAGTTTATTAGAGGTTAGGTTACATTACTGGAATTTGGTTAGGTTAGGTTAGGTTAGGTTTTGTTAGGTTAGGTTAGGCTCAGCTTTGATGAAGAGAGTCCAAATTTCCTTTTCTGACATGAGGTTTATATTAAATCAGTTTATTAGAGGTTAGGTTACATTAGCTGGAATTTGGTTAGGTTATGTTAGGTTAGGTTAGGCTCAGCTTTGATGAGGAGAGTCCAAATTTCCTTTTCTTACATAAGGTTTA
Source organism: Penaeus vannamei (assembly GCF_042767895.1). Taxonomy (NCBI): domain Eukaryota; kingdom Metazoa; phylum Arthropoda; class Malacostraca; order Decapoda; family Penaeidae; genus Penaeus; species Penaeus vannamei. The sequence continues at coordinate 12,314,921 of NC_091584.1, read as the reverse complement.
TATTAAATCAGTTTCATGGAGTTTAGGTTACATTAGCTGTAATTTAGTTAGGTTAGGCTAGGTTAGGTTAGACTGAGCTTTCATGAGGAGAGTCCAAATTTCGTTTTCTTACATAAGGTTTATATTAAATCAGTTTATTAGAGGTTAGGTTACATTAGCTGGAATTTGGTAAGGTTAGGTTAGGCTCAGCTTTGATAAGGAGAGTCTAAATTTCGTTTTCTTACATAAGTTTAATATTAAAACAGTTTACTGGAGGTTAGGTTACGTTAGCTGGAATTTGGTTAGGTTAGGCTCAGCATTGATAATGAATTTGGTTAGGTTAGGCTAGGCTCAGCTTTGATGAGGAGAGTCCAAATTTTGTTTTCTTACATAAGTTTTATATTAAATCATTTTATTGGAGGTTAGGTTACATTAGCTGGAATTTGGTTAGGTTACGTTAGGTTAGGTTAGGCTCAGCTTTGATGAGGAGAGTTCAAATTTCGATTTCTTACATAAGGTTTATATTAGATCAGTTTAATGGGTTACATTAGCTGCAATTTGGTTAGGTTAAGTTAGGTTAGGTTAGGCTCAGCTTTGATGAGAAGAGTCCAAATTTCGTTTTCTTACATAAGGTTTATATTAAATCAGTTTCATGGAGGTTACGTTACATTTGAAAGAATTTCGTTAGGTTAGGTTAGGCTAGGTTAGGTTACATTAGGCTTAGCTTTGATGAGGAGAGTCCAAATTTCGTTTTCTTACATAAGGTTTATATTAAATCAGTTTAATGGAGGTTAGGTTACATTAACTGGAATTTGGTTAGGTTAGGTTAGGTTAGGTTAGGCTCAGTTTTGATGAGTAGAGTCCAAATTTCCTTTTCTTACATAAGGTTTATATTAAATAGGTTTACTGGAGGTTAGGTTGCATTAGCTGGAATTTGGTTAGGTTAGGTTAGTTTAGGTTAGGCTCACCTTTGATGAGGAGAGTCTAAATTTCGTTTTCTTACATAAGGTTTATATTAAATCAATTTACTGGAGGTTAGGTTACATTAGCTGGAATTTGGTTAGGTTAGGTTAGGTTAGGCTCAGCTTTGATGAGGAGAGTCCAAATTTCGTTTTCTTACAGAAGGTTTAAATTAAACCAGTTTAATGGAGGTTAGGTTACATTAGCTATAATTTGGTTAGGTTAGGTTAGGTTAGGCTCAGCTTTGATGAGGAGAGTCCAAATTTCGTTTTTCTACATAATGTTTCTATTAAATCAGTTTCATGGAGGTTAGGTTACATTAGCTGGAATTTAGTTAGGTTAGGTTAGGTTAGGCTCAGCTTTGATTACGAGAGTCCAAATTTCGTTTTCTTATATAAGGTTTATATTAAATCAGTTTATTAGAGGTTAGGTTACATTAGCTGGAATTTGGTTTGGTTAGGTTAGGCTCAGCTTTGATGAGGAGAGTCCAAATTTCGTTTTCTTACATAATTTTTATATTAAAACAGTTTAATGGAGGTTAGGTTACGTTAGCTGGAATTTGGTTAGGTCACGATAGGTTAGGTTAGGCTCAGCTTTGATGAGGAGAGTTCAAATTTCGATTTCTTACATAAGGTTTATATTAGATCAGTTTAATAGAGGTTAGGTTACATTGCTGGAATTTGGTTAGGTTAAGTTAGGTTAGGTTAGGCTCAGCTTTAATGAGGAGAGTCCAAATTTCGTTTTCTAACAAAACGTTTATATTAAATCAGTTACATGGAGGTTAGGTTGCATTAGCTGGAATTTGGTTAAGTTAGGTTAGGCTAAGTTAGGTTAAATTAGGCTCAGCTTTGATGAGGAGAGTCCAAATTTCGTTTTCTTACATAAGGTTTATATTAAATCAGTTTAATAGAGGTTAGGTTACATTAGCTGGAATTTGGTTAGGTTAGGTTAGGTTAGGTTAGGCTCAGCTTTGATGAGGAGTCCAAATTTCGTTTTCTTACATAGGGTTTAAATCAAACCAGTTTAATGGAGGTTAGGTTAGGTTAGACTCAGCTTTGATGAGGAGAGTCCAAATTTCGTTTTCTTACATAAGGTTTATATTAAATCAGTTTAATGGAGGTTAGGTTACATTATTGGAATTTGGTTAGGTTAGGTTAGGTTAGGTTAGATTAGTCTTTCATGAGGAGAGTCCAAATTTCGTTTTCTTACATAAGGTTTATATTAAACCAGTTTAAAGGAGGTTAGGTTACATTTGCTGGAATTTGGTTAGGTCACGTTAGGCTCAGCTTTGATGAGTAGGGTCCAAATTTCGTTTTCTTACATAAGGTTTATATCAAATCAGTTTAATGGAGGTTAGGTTACATTACTGGAATTTGGTTAGGTTAGGTTAGTTTATGTTAGTTTAGGTTTGGTTAGGCTTTGATGAGGGGAGTCCAAATTTCGTTTTCTTACAAAGGTTTATATTATACCAGTTTAATGGAAGTTAGGTTACATTTGCTGGAATTTGTTTAGGGTAGGTTAGGCTCAGCTTTGATGAGTAGTGTCCAAATTTCGTTTTCTTACATAAGGTTCATATTAAATCAGTTTAATGGAGGTTATTTTACATTAGCTGGAATTTGGTTAGGTTAGGTTAGGTTAGGTTAAGTAATGCTCAGCTTTGATGAGGAGAGTCCAAAATTCGTATTCTTACATAAAGTTTATATGAAATCAGTTTAATGGAGGTAAGGTTACATTAGCAGGAATTTGGTTAGGTTAAATTAGGTTAGCTTAGGTTCGGCTGTTATGAGGAGAGTCCAAATTTCGTTTTCTTACATAAGGTCTATATTAAATCAGTTTAATAGAGGTTAGGTAACATTAGCTGGAATTTCGTTTGGTTACGTTAGGTACGGTTAGGCTCAGCTTTAATGAGGAGAGTTCAAATTTCGTTTTCTTACATAATGTTTATATTAAATCAGTTTAATGGAGGTTAGGTTACATTAGCTGGGATTTAGTTAGGTTAGGTTAGGTTAGGTTAGGCTCAGCTCTGATGAGGAGAGTCCAAATTTCGTTTTCTTATATAAGGTTTGTATTAAATCAGTTTAATGGAGGTTAGGTTACATTAGCTGGAATTTGGTTAGGTTAGGTTAGATTATGCTCAGCTTTAGTGAGGAGAGTCAAAATTTCCTTTTCTTATATAAGGTTTATATTAAATCATTTACATAGAGGTTAGGTTACATTAGCTGGAATTTTGTTAGGTTAGGTTAGGCTAGGTTAGGTTAGGCTCAGCTTTGATGAAGAGAGTCCAAATTTCGTTTTCTTACATAAGGTTTAAATTAAACCAGTTTAATGGAGGTTAGGTTACATTAGCAGGAATTTGGTTAGGTTAGGTTAGGTTAGGCTCAGCTTTGATGAGGAGAGTCCAAATTTCGTTTTCTTGCATGAGGTTTATATTAAATCAGTTTAATGGAGGTTAGGTTACATTAGGTGGAATTTGGTTAGGTTAGGTTAGGTTCGGTTAGGTTATGCCCAGCTTTGATGAGGAGAGTCCAAATTTCGTTTTCTTACATAAGGTTTATATTAAATCAGTTTAATGGAGGTTAGGTTATATTAGCTGGAATTTGCTTAGTTTAGGTTAGGTTAGGATAGGGAGAGTCCAAAATTTGTTTTCTTACATAAGGTTTATATAAAATCAGTTTAATGGAGGTTAGGTTACATTAGCTGGAATTTGGTTAGGTTGGGTTAGGTTAGGTTAGGTTAGGCTCAGCGTTGATGAGGAGAGTCTAAATTTCGTTTTCTTACATAAGGTTTATATTAAACCAGTTTAATGGAGGTTAGGTTACATTTCATCGAATTTGGTTAGGTTAGGTTAGGTTTCGGTAGGTTAGGTTAGGTTAGGTAATTATGATGATTTCCCTGATGATTCCTTTATTATTGACAATAATGATAATTATGATGATAATGACACTGATAATGACATCATTATCATCATGATGATGATCCGGATGCTGATAATGATTATTGTAATTTTATTACTTCTGGCCAATATTTCATTATAAATGGACTGAATGATAATTATTATCATCATTATTATCATTACTGTCATCGTTTTTATGTCATCATGATTATCATTACTATTATCATCATTATTGCAGTTAAAATAATTATTATGCTAATTATTATTGCTATTTTTATCATTATAACTATTCATATAATGATAATAGCAATAATGATGATCTTAGAAATAATAATGACAATAATAATAATTATAATGACAATGATAATTATGTTATTATTATTTCTATTGCCATTATTAGTATGGAAATTATTGGAATAGAGTTAATTATTGCTATTATTGCAGAAATTATCAAGATTATCCTTATAATTATGACTTTATCATTATTATCATTAATATTGTCATTATCATTGTCATTATCATCATAATTATCATCAGTATTGTCAATAATAAAGGAATCATCAGGGAAATCATCATAATTACCGGAATTAATGTTAAAATCCTCATAATTACCACTAAAAAGCGAAAAGGTTTTTTTTTCGACGTTTCTCTCAAAAAGCTGTAATAGGCTAGATTTTGCCCTTTTTTCGACTTCAAGGATTTTATTACTTCTGGCCTTTATTTCATTATAAAAGGATTGAATGATAATTATTATCATCATTATTATCATTACTGTCATCATTTTATGATTATTATCATTATAGTCATTATCATCATGATTATCATTATTATTACCATCATTATTACAGTTATAATAATTTTTATGCTAATTATTATTGCTATTTTTATCATTATAACTATTTATATAATAATAATAGCAATAATGATGATCTTAGAAATGATAATGACAATAATAATAATTATAATGACAATGATAATGATTTCATTATTATTTCTATTGCCATTATTAGTATGGAAATTGTTGGAATAGAGTTAATTATTGCTATTATTGCAGTAATTATCAAGATTATCATTATAATTATGACTTTATCATTATTATCAATATTATTGTCATTATCATTGTCATTATCATCATAATTATCATTATCTTCAATAATAAAGGAATCATCATGGATATCATCATAATTACCTAAAATAATCTTAAAATCCTCATAATTACCATTAAAAAGCGAAAAGGGTTTTTTCGACGTTTCTCTCAAAAGGCTGTAATAAGCTAGATTTTGCCGTTTTTCGACTTCTGGAATTTTATTACTTCTGGCCTTTATATCATTATAAATGGACTGAATGTTAATTATTATCATCATTATTATCATTACTGTAATTTTTATGATTATTATCATTATAGTCATTATCATCATAATTATCATTATTATCATCATTACAGTTATAATAATTATTATGCTAATTATAATTGCTACTTTTATCATTATAACTATTTATATAATGAAAATAGCAATAATGATGATCTTAAAAATAATAATGACAATGATAATGATTATAATGAATATGATAATGATATTATTATTTCTATTGCCATTATTAGTATGGAAATTATTGGAATAGAGTTAATTATTGCTATTATTGCAGTAATTATCAAGATTATCATTATAATTATGACTTTATTATTATTATTGTCATTATCATTGTCATTATCATTATAATCATCATCATTATTGTCAATAACAAAGAAATCATCAAGGAAATCATCATAATTACCTGAATTAATGTTAAAATCCTCATAGTTACCATTAAAAAGCGAAAAGGTTTTTTTCGACGTTTCTCTCAGAAGGCTAGATTTTTCCGTTTTTTTCGACTTTGTGGATTTTATTATTTTATTACATTATTATTATCATCATTATTGCAGTTATAATGATTATTATGCTAGTTATTATTGCTATTTTTATTATCATAACTATTTATATAATGATAATAGCATTAATGATGATTTTAAAAATAATAATGACATTAATAATAATTATAATGACAATGATAATGATGTAATTATTATTTCTATTGCCATTATTAGTATGGAAATTATTGGAATAGAGTTAATTATTGCTATTATTTTAGTAATCATCAAGATTGTCATTATAATTATGACTTTATCATTATTATCATTATTCCTTTCATAACTATAATGGGTGGGTGCTTCATGCACAGGGTGGTGTGAAGCGATGGTGTGGTAGCCTAGATAGCAGCTGCCACCGCTTGCTAGCCTTTTGCGAAAAAGGGAGCAGCGCTGCATAAGTTTCCCCTGCCAGTTCATAGCCTCTCCATTATCGAGACTTCTGCAGTGCCTCCTTGTGGCCACCTATGGAAACTGGCACCTTGCGGTCCCAGGCTGAACTGTAACGGATCTCGGAGCAGCAGGAGGCCCCAGAAGTTCAGGGTCATGGCCCACCGGCGTGTGGATACGCCTTGGTCCTTTACTAACTCCTGCCCCTAAGCCCCCTGGTGTCAATGGGAGGCTCGGGGAGGTGGGCCTTGCCAGTCCTCCTCCCCCCAGAGAATAACCCACTGGCAGCGTCACACTTAATTGGAAATGCTAGGGGGAGGGGTAATGTCCCTCCTAACCAGCGAGAGAGGCGGGCTGCGGGCCCCGTTGGGAAGGTGACTGATGGGGCGCGGAATAGAAACGGGAGCTCCTCGTCCTGCCTTCGTCCTGGCAGCCGCCAGCCCAATATGAAGCTTGTGGGGCAAAGACCTAGGGAACCCCACAGGTGGATGAAGGGTCCCGCAGCCTGCCGCCCTCTATGTGGGGCAGCGTCGGCGGGGGTGGCAGAGGTGGCGTCCATCCGGAGAGACTGCCCGAGGGTTAACCTCAGGCGGGAAGTCAGGGTGGGAGCTTGGAACGTCCGCTCTTTACGTCACGATGATCGGTTACCCCTGCTATCAAGGGAACTGTGGAGGCTGAGAGTAGGGGTGGCTGGTCTCTCGGAGGTGAGAAGACTTGGCAGTGGCACGACCAGTGTAGGTGGCTACACCTATTACTGGTCAGGCCGCAGCGATGATCACCATCTCCAGGGAGAAGCCATAGCTGTCTCCGGTAGGCTCCAGCCCTCGGTGGTAAAGGTCACTCCAGTCGATGATTGATAATGATAATGAGACTGAAGCTGTCTTTGGGCTTCATGTCTCTTATTGCTGTGTACGCTCCTACCGATGTTTGTAAACTTGATGTGAAAGAGATGTTCTACGCCAAACTTGCGTGGCTACGAGGAGGCACTGTAGAAGTCTCGATGGTGGAGAGGCTATGAACTGGCAGGGACGACTTATGCAGAGCTGCTCCCTCTTTTCGCACAAGGCTAGCCAGCGATGGCAGATGCAAGCGAGAAGGCATGCAAGCACTAAACACTATTTAGGCTACCACACCATCGCTTCATACCACCCTGCGCATATATGACGATAATAATGATAATTATGACATTAATTAGGATAATTATAATAAAAGTATAATTATGACATTAATTAGGATAATTATATAAAAAGGATAATTATGACATTAATTAGGATAATTTTAATAAAGGATAATTATGACAAAAATTAGGAAAATTGTAATAAAATGATAATTGTAATGATAATTTGCGTAATTAAGGCAATAATAGCAATCATCAACAATACTCAAATGATTTTCATGATAATAACAATAAGAAAATAAGATAATGATAATAATTAGAAATAATAATGATAGTAGAAATAATCATGATATCGCTATTATTTTTATTATAATTATTACTGTTGTTGTTTTTATTTCTAAAATTATCATTATTATTATTATCATTATAGAAATAGTTATAATGAGGAAAATGACATTAATAATTAAGATAATAGCTATTATAATAATTATATTAAGGGTAATTATGGCGATAATTACTTTAATGATGATAATGATGATTTTAATGCTATTAATGATAATAATGATAATGATAAAAATCATAAAGCCTATCCATAATGAAAAAAGCTAAAAGTATAACAAACCCCAAAGTCAAAAAAAAAAACGGCGAAATCTAGCGATATATAGCCTTTTGAGAATATGGTCGAAAAAAACCCTTTTCGAGTTTAGGGGATGATTATGATGATTTCTGCAATAATTCGGCTAATTATGATGATTTTCATGATAATCCCATTAATAATGACATAATAATGATAATTATGACATTAATTAGGATAATTATAATATAATGATAATTATAATGATAATTTGCGTAATTAAGGCAATAACAGCAATCATCAACAATACTCAAATGATTTTCCTGATAATAACAATAAGACTAACGATAATGATAATAATTAGAAATAATAATGATAATTAGAAATAATCATAATATCGCTATTATTTTTATTATAATTATTACTGTTGTTATTATTTCTAAAATTATCATTATTATCATTATAGAAATACTTATAATGAGGAAAATGACATTCATAATTAAGATAATAGCTCTTATAATGATTAAATTAAGGGTAATTATGGCGATAATTATTATAATGATGATAATGATTTCAATGCTATTAATGATAATAATGATGATAATAATCATAAAGCCCATCCATAATGAAAAAAGGCTAAAAGTATAAAAAAAAAAAAATCGAAAAAACGGCGAAATCCATGATATATAGCTTTTTGAGAATATGGTCGAAAAAAAACCCTTTTCGAGTTTATGGGATAATTAAGATGATTTCTGTAATAATTTCGCTAATTATGATGATTTTCATGATAATCCCATTAATGACAAAAATAATGATAATTATGACATTAATTAGGATAATTATAATAAAATGATAATTATAATGATAATTTGCGTAATTAAGGCAATAATAGCAATCATTAACACTACTCTAATGATTTTCATGATAATAACAATAAGGCTAACGATGATGATAATAATTAGAAATAATAATGATAGTAGAAATAATCATAATATCGCTATTATTGTTATTATAATTATTACTGTTGTTATTATTTCTAAAATTATCATTATTGTTATTATCATTATAGAAATAGTTATAATAAGGAAAATGACATTAATAATTAAGGTAATAGCTCTTATAATGATTATATTAAGGGTAATTATGGCGATGATTACTATAATGATGATAATGATGATGTTAATGCTATTAATGATAATAATGATGATAGTAATCATCAAGCCCATCCATAATGAAAAAAGGCTAAAAGTATATATAAAAAAAAAACCCAAAGTCGAAAAAAACGGCGAAATCCAGCGAAATCTAGCCTTTTGAGAATATGGTCGAAAAAAAAAACCTTTCGAGTTTATGGGATGATTATGATGATTTCTACAATAATTCGGTTAATTATGATTATTTTCATGATAATCCCCTTAATAATGACGAAGGATTATGATGATTTCTGCAATAATTCGGCTAATTTTCATGATAATCCCATTAATAATGATAATTATGACATTAATTAGGATAATTATGACATTAATTCGGATAGTTATGACATTAATTAGGATAATTATGACATTAATTAGGGTAATTATGACATTAATTAGGATAATTATAATAAAATGATAAATATAATGATGATTTGCGTAATTACGGATACAATAGCAATCATCAATAATACTCTAATGATTTCCATGATAATAGCAATAAGACTAACGATGATGATAATAATTAGAAATAATAATGATAGGAGAAATAATCATAATATCGCTATTATTGTTATTATAATTGTTACTGTTGTTATTATTTCTAAAATTATCATTATTGTTATTATCATTATAGAAATAGTTATAATGAGGAAAATGACATTAATAATTAAGATAATAGCTCTTATAATGATTATAATAATGATGATAATAATGATGCCCATCCATTATGAAAAAAAGGCTAAAATTATAAAAAATGCAAAAGTTGAAAAAACGGCGAAATCTAGTTATTTATAGCCTTTTGAGAATATGGTCGAAACCCCCCTTTTCGAGTTTATGGGATGATTATGATGATTTCGGCAATAATTGGGCAAATTATTATGATTTTCATGATAATCCCATTAATAATGACGATAATAATGATAATTACGACATTGATTAGGATAATTATGACATTAATTAGGATAATTATAAGAAAATAATAATTATAATGATAATTTGCGTAATTAAGGCAATAATAGCAATCATCAACAATACTCTAATGATTTTCATGATAATAACAATAAGACTAACGATGATAATACTTAGAAATATTAATGATAATAGAAATAATCATAATATCGCTTTTATTGTTATTATAATTATTACTGTTATTATTTCTAAAATTATCATTATTGTTATTATCATTAAAGAAATAGTTATAATGAGGAAAATGACATTAATGATTAAGATTATAGCCCTTATAATGATTATATTAAGGGCAACTATGTCGATAATTACTATAATGATGATAATGATGATGTTAATGCTATTAATGATAATAATGATGATGATAATAATCATAAAGCCCATCCATAATGAAAAAGAGGCTAAAAGTATAAAACTCCCCAAAGTCGAAATAACGGCCTTTTGAGAAAATGGTCGAAAAAAACCCTTTCGAGTTTATGGGATGATTATGATGATTTCTGCAATAATTCGGCTAATTATGATCATTTTCATGATAATCCCATTAATAATGACGATAATAATGATAATTATGACATTAATTAGGATAATTATGACATTAATTTGGATAATTATGACATTAATTTGAATAATTATGACATTAATTTGGATAATTATGACATTAATTAGGATAATTATGACATTAATTAGGATAATTCTAATAAAATGATAACTATAATGATAATTTGCGTAACTAAGGCTATAATAGCAATCATCAACAATACTCTAATGATTTTCATGATAATAACAATCAGATTAACGGTAATGATAATAATTAGAAATGATAATGATAGTAGAAATAATCATAACATCACTATTATTATTATTATAATTATTACTGTTGTTATTATTACTAAAATTATCATTATTGTTATTATCATTATAGAAATAGTTATAATGAGGAAAATGACATCAATAATTAAGACAATAGCTCTTATAATGGTTATATTAAGGGTAATTATGGCGATAATTACTATAATGATGATGTTAATGCTCTTAATGATAATAATGATGATAATAATCATAAAGCCCATCCATAATGAAAAAAAGGCGAAATCTAGTGACAGATTTATGAGAATATGGTCGATAAAAAACCTTTTCGAGTTTATGGGATGATTATGATGATTTCTGCAATAATTCGGCTAATTATGATGATTTTCATGATAATCCCATTAATAATGATGATGATCATCATCCGGAGCCTTCACCTTTTGGGACCCCTCATGGCAAGTCGCCAGGCAGGGGCCCGGCCCATCTCGACCTCTTACTGACAGGTTTGATCGATCTGCCCAAGCCACGACCTCCTAGGTCGTCCCACAGGCCTCCTACACCCAGGGTTGTCTCTTACAGAGACAACCTGATGAGCAGGATCAGCCTGTGGAAAGCGAGCCAGGTGGCCATATAGCCTGAGTTGGAGATCCCGGATTGTGCAGGTAACAGGTCCTGTGCCAGTCTCACGGTGCAGCCGTTGGTCAGACACATGGTCCCGCCAACAGTACCCCATGATCCGGCGCACGGAGCTATTACAAAAGGCGTCAAGACGAGACTCCAGTGCACTGGATAATGTCCAGGTTTCACTACCGTAGAGCAAAACTGGCATTACCAGAGCCCTGAAAACCCGTAGCTTGGTCCTTCTGCACAGGTATCGGCATCTCCAAATACTCTTGTTGAGAGAGTTCATGACCCCTGCTGCCAGGCCAATCCATCTACTGACTTCCTGGTCTGACAGCCCAGAGTTATGAACTGCACTACCAAGGTATGTAAAGCTCTCTGTGCCCTCAATGTCCTCGCCGCAAGCACGTACCGACTGAGCAGGTTCTCCTAGTAAGTCCACAAAGTCCTGGATCTTGGTCTTGGTCCAAGAGACCTCTAGACCCAAGGGCTTCGCTTCATTACTAAATGCATCGAGGGCCACCACTAAGGTTTCCAAAGACTCAAATAGAATTGCAACATCATCGGCAAAATCAAGGTCTGTAACCTTAATATTATCCAGTGTTGCTCCACAATGACTTTGAACAGTTGCTCTGCCTAGTATCCAGTCCATGCAAGTGTTGAAAAGGGTTGGTGCAAGAACACAGCCTTGCCTTACTCCTGAACTAACAGGAAAGAAGCTCGACAGGCCCCCACCACACTTTACAGCACTTTCAGTACCAGTATATAGGTTTGCTATTAGTTCAATAATCCTTGTTGGAATTCGTCTCAGTCTCAGGATCTCCCAGAGTGAATCCCGATGTACTGTATCGAACGCCTTCTTGAGGTCGATGTAGGCTGCAAGTAACCCACGTCCGAACTCACGACGGCGCTCTACAATGACTCGAAGCGCAAGGATACGGTCTATTGTTGACTTACCAGGAGTGAATCCGGATTGCTCTGGCCTCTGATGCCTTAGTAGATGGTCTCTGATACGCCTCAGAAGGATGCGGGCAAGAACCTTGCCTGGTACACTGAGCAGTGTGATGCCGTGTTGATTGCTGCAGTCCCATCGGTCCCCCTTCCCCTTCTGGAGAGGGATGACCACACCCCTCAGCAGGTCAGAGGGAACGGTACCGGACTGCCAAATGGCAGCCAGGACAGCATGCAATCCCCGTGCCATAGGTTCACCACCAGCCTTTAACAGTTCAGCTGGGATGCCGCAAATACCTGCTGCTTTACCACTCTTCAGCTTGGAAATCGCCTCCCTAACCTCAGCTAGGGAGGGAGGGTCCTCGCTAATGGGTGGGTCCGGCAGCGGAATCACGGCACTACCCACATCCAAGTTAACTGTTGGAGGGTCAACCTGATACAACTGCTCAAAGTATTCAGCCCAACGCTCCCTCACCGTAACACGATCTGAGACAATCTGGCCACCCACTAAGCGAACTGCAGTCACCTGTGAAGAGTGCTTGGAGTTCAGTTTTCTCAGGGCTTGGTATGCAGGACGAAGGTCATTTACTAAGAAATGGCCTTCAACCTCCTCAGCAAGATTCCTAATAAACTGTTCCTTGTCCCTTCTTAACAGAGACCGAGTTCTGCGCACCTGAGAATGGTGCAAATCCCGATCCCCTGCCAGACGAGCCGCACGGCAAGCATCAGTGGCTTCCAGTGTCTCCTGAGAGATTGAATTCTGTCTTGCTCTTGGGCGTTCTCCAATCGCTTCTTGGGCTGCATCAAGCGTTTCACGCTTGAAGGTGTCCCACAGAAGTACAGGGTCCGTCAGCTTTTCAAGCGCTGTGAACTGATCAGAGATTGTCTCAGCAAACCTCCGAGTACACTCCCTCTCCTTCAGCCTGTCCAAATGAAACACCATAGGGTGGTCATTTGGCCGCTGGGAAGTTTTGAAGTGTACCCGGAGGGTAGCCACAACTAATCTATGGTCAGTACCACAGAACTCAGCACTCCTATACACCCTGCACTTCTGGAGAATCCTCCAACGAGTGCTAACGAGAATGTGGTCGATCTCCTTGGTTGCATTACCCGCATCGCTGTACCATGTCCAATGATGTGGGTCTGGGCGCTGGTACCAGGAGCCAGAAATCCTCAATTTCTGGGATCTAGCAAAATCCCAGGAAAGGAGGGAATTCTCGCTGCCGGTATCAACTCCCGAACCATGAGGACCGACTGACATCTCATAGCCAGCTCGATCGCAGCCAGATACCGCATTGAAGTCACCCAGAACAATACGAATATCTCGCCGGGGACAACTGTCTGCCATGGATGCAAGTTTGGCTTAGAACATCTCTCACATCAAGTTTACAAACATCGGAAGGAGCGTACACAGCAATAAGAGACATGAAGCCCAAAGACAGCTTCAGTCTCATCACCATTATACACTCATCGACTGGAGTGACCTCTACCACCGAGGGCTGGAGCCTAACGGAGACAGCTATGGCTACTTCCTGGAGATGGTGACCATCGCTGCGGCCTGACCAGTAATAGGTGTAGCCAGCTACATTGGTCGTGCCGCTGCCAGGTCATCTCACCTCCAAGAGAGCAGCCACCCCTACTCTCAGCCTCCCCAGTTCCCTCGATAGCAGGGGTAACCGATCATCGTGACGTAAAGAGCGGACGTTCCAAGCCCCCACCCTGACTTCCCGCCTAAGGTTAACCCTCGGGCAGTCGCTCCGGGTGGACGCCTCTGCCACCCCCGCCGACGCTGCCTCACATAAAAGGCGGCAGGCTGCGGGACCCTTCATCCACCTGTGGGGTTCCCTAGGGCTTTGCCCCACAAGCTTCATATTGGGCTGGCTGCTGCCAGGACGCAGGCAGGACGAGGAGCTCCCGTTTCTATTCCACGCCCCAGCAGTTACCCTCCCAAGGGGGCCCGCAGCCCTCCTCTCTTGCTGGGTAGGAGGGACATTACCCCTCCCCCTAGCATTTCCAATTAAGTGTGATGCTGCCAGTGGGTTATTCTCTGGGGGGAGGAGGACTGGAAAGGCCCACCTCCCCCGAGCCTCCCATTGACCCCAGGGGGCTTAGGGGTAGGAGTTAGTACAGGGCCAGGGCGTGTCCACAAGCCGGTGGGCCAAGACCCTGTACTTCTGGGGCCTCCTGCTGCTCCGAGATCCGCTACAGTTCAGCCTGGGACCGCAAGTTGCCAGTTTCCATAGGTGGCCACGAGGAGGCACTGCAGAAGTCTCGATGGTGGAGAGGCTATGAACTGGCAGGGGAGACTTATGCAGCGCTGCTCTCTTTTTCGCACAAGGCTAGGCAGCGGTGGCAGCTACAAACTAAACACTATGTAGGCTACCACACCATCGCTTCACACCACCCTGTGCATGAAGCACCCACCCATTATAATTATGACAGGAATAATGATAATACTGATAAATGATTGCTACAATAATAACAATAATAGCAATAATTAACTCTATTCCAATAATTTCCATACTAATAATGGCAATAGAAATAATAATGACATCATTATCATTGTCATTATAATTAATATTATTGTCATTATTATTTCTAAGATCATCATTATTGCTATCATCTTTATATAAAGTTATAATGATAAAAATAGCAATAATAACTAGCATGATAATTATCATAACTGCAATAATGATGATGATAATAATGATAATCATGATATTGACTATAATGATAATAATCATAAAAATGATGACAGTAATGATAATAATGATGACAATAATTATCATTCAGTCCATTTATAATGAAATAGAGGCCAGAAGTAATAAAATCCCAATAGTCGAAAAAACGGAAAAATCTAGCGTATTACAGCCTTTTGAGAGAAACGTCTAAAAAAACCTTTTCGCTTTTTAATGGTAATTATGAGGATTTTAACATTATTTCAGGTAATTATGATGATTCCTTTATTATTGACAATAATAATGATAATAATGATAAAGTCATAATTATAATGATAATCTTGATAATTACTGCAATAATAGCAATAATTAATTCTATTCCAATAATTTCCATACTAATAATGGCAATAGAAATAATAATAACATCATTGTCATTGTCATTATAGTTATTACTATTGTCATTATTATTTCTAAGATCATCATCATTGCTATTATCATTATATAAATAGTTATAATGATAAAAAAGCAATAATAATTAGCATAATAGTTATTATAACTGCAATAATGATGATAATAATGATAATCATGATGATAATAATAATGATAATCATGATGATAATGACTATAATGATAATCATAAAAACGATGACAGTAATGATAATAATGATGATGATAATTATCATTCAGTCCATTTATAATGAAATAAAGGCCAGAAGTAATAAAATCCCAAAAGTCGAGGGGAAAAAAGCAAAATCTAGCGTATTATAGCCTTTTGAGAGAAACGTCGAAAAAAAAACCTTTTCGCTTTTCAATGGTAATTATGAGGATCTTAACATTAATTCGGGTAATTATGATGATTTCCATGATGATTCCTTTATTATTGACAATAATGATGATAATTATGATGATAATAACAATGATAATGACAATAATAACGATAATAATGACAAAGTCATAATTATAATGATAATCTTGATAATTACCGCAACAATAGCAATAATTAACTCTATTCCAATAATTTCCATAATAATAATGGCATTAGAAATAATAACATCATTATCATTGTCATTATAATTATTATTATTATCATTATTATTTCTAGATCATCATTATTGGTATTATCATTATATAAATAGTTATGATAAAAATAATAATTAGCATAATAATTATCATAACTGCAATAATGATGATAATAATAATGATAATCATGATGATAATGACTATAATGATAATCATAAAAATGATGACAGTAATGATAATAATGATGATAATAATTATCATTCATTCCATTTATAATGAAATAATGTCCAGAAGTAATAAAATCCCCAATGTCGAAAATCGGCAAAATCTAGTGTATTACAGCCTTTTGAGAGAAAAGTCGAAAAAAAACCTTTTCCCTTTTCAATAGTAATTATGAGGATTTTAACATTAATTCAGGTAATTATGATGATTTCCATGATGATTCCTTTATTAATGACAATAATGATGATAATTATGATGATAATTATGATAATTCTGACAATAATAATGATGATTATGAATATGATAATGACAATAATAATGATAAAGTCATAATTATAATGATAATCTTGATAGTTACTGCAATAATAGCAATAATTAACTCTATTCCAATAATTTCCATACTAATAATGGCAATAGAAATAATAATGACATCATTATCAGTCTTTATAATTATCATTATTGTCATTATTATTTCTAAGATCATCATTATTGCTATTATTATTATATGTATAGTTATAATTATAAAAATAGCAATAATAATTAGCATAATAATTATCATAACTCCAGTAATGATGATAATAATAATGATAATGATGATGATAATGTCTATAATGATAATAATCATAAAAATGATGATAGTGATGATAATAATGATAATAAATATCATTCAGTCCATTTATAATGAAATAAAGGCCAGAAGTGGTAAAATCCCCAAAGTCGAAAAAACGGCAAAATCTAGCGTTTACAGCCTTTTGAGAGAAATGTCGAAAAAAAAACATTTTCGCTTTTCCATGGTAATTATGAGGATTTTAACATTGATTCAGGTAATTATGATGATTTCCATGATGATTCCTTTATTAATGACAATAATAATGATAATTATGATGATAATTATGATGATACTGACAATAATGATGATGATTATGACAATGATAATGACAATAATAATGATAATAATGATAAAGTCATAATTATAATGATAATCTTGATAATTACTGCAATAATAGCAATAAATAACTCTATTCCAATAATTTCCATACTAATAATGGCATTAGAAATAATAA
>NC_091584.1:12279923-12297083 GCF_042767895.1 Penaeus vannamei | reverse complement strand
TCTTATCGTCTTTATTATCATTACTGTTATCATTTTTATGATTATTATCATTATAGTCATTATCATCATGATTATCATTATTATCATATAATAATTATTATACTATTTATTATTGCTATTTCTATCACTGTACCTATCTATATAATGATAATAGCAATAATGATGATCTTAGAAATAATGACTATAATAATAATTATAATGACAATGATAGTGATGTTATTATTTCTATTGCCATTGTTATTATGGAAATCATTAGAATAGAGTTAATTATTGCTATTATTGCAGTAATTATCAAGATTATCATTATAATTATGACTTTATCATTATCATTATTATTGTCATTATCATTGTCATTATCATCATAATTATCATCATTTTTGTCAAAAATAAAGGAATCATCATGGAAATCATCATGATTACCTGAATTAATGATAAAATTCTCATAATTACCATTAAAAAGCGAAAAGTGTTTTCTTTCGACATTTCTCTCAAAAGGTTGCAATACGCTAATTACTCTCGTAATCATTATTATTACCGTCATTATTGCCATTATTGATTCGGTTATCATGAAAATCATCATAATTAGCAGAATTATTGCTAAGGTCATCATAATCATCCTTTTAACTCGAAAAAGGGGGGTTTCGACTTATCTCTCGAAAGGCTTTATTTCGCTAGACTTCGCCGGCTTTTCGACTTTTCAGATTTTTCTATTTTTAGCCTTTTTCTCATTAAAGATGGGCTTTATAATGATAATGATCATTATTTTCATTATCATCATTATTATCATTACTGTCACTATCGCCTTAATCGCCTTAACATAGTCATTATAATAATCATTATCTTAATTATTAATGTCATTTTCATCATTATAATCATTTTGATAATGATAATAACAATAATGATAATTCTGGAAATAATAACATTAATAAGGATTATAATAACAATGATAGGCGTGTTATGATTACTTCTATTATTATTTCTGATATCATTGTCGTTATTATTATTAGGAAAATCATTAGAATAGTGTTGATTATTGCTATTATTGCAATTATTATTTTCGACTTATGGGATTTTTCTACTTTTAGCCTTTTTCTCATTATAGAAGGGCTTTATAATGATAATTATCATCATTATTATCATTACTGTCATTATCGCCCTAATCACCCTTAATATAGTCATTATAATAATCATTATCTTAATCATTGTCATTTTCATCATTATACTGATGATGATGATGATGATGTCATCATCATCATAATGTTGATGATGACAATAATGATAATTCTGGAAATAATAACAATAATAAGGATTTTAATAACAATAATAGCCGTGTTATAATTACTTCTATTAATATTTCTGTTATCATTGTAGTTATTATTATTAGGAAAATCATTAATATAGTGTTGATTATTGTTATTATTGCAATTATTAGGCAAATCTTCATTATAGTTATCATTGTATAATTATTATCATAATTATTGTCCTAATTAATCTCATAATTATCATTATTTTCGTCATTATTCTCATTATTGGTGGGGTTATCATCAAAATCATCATAATTAGCAGAATTATTGCTAAGATCATCATAATCATCCTTTAAACTCGAAAAAGGGGGGTTTTCGATTCATTTCTCCAAAGGCTGTATTTCGCTAGATTTCGCCGTTTTTTCGACTTTTGAGATTTTTCTACTTTTAGCCTTTTTCTCATTATAGATGGGCTTTATAATGATAATTATCATCATTATTGTCATTATCATCATCATCATTATCATTGTCATAATATAGTCATTAATATAGTCATTATGATTATCATCATCTTAATTATAAATGTCATTTTCATCATTCTAATTATTTTACTAATGATAATGACAATAATGATAATTCTGGAAATAATAACAACAATAATAAGGATTATAATAACAATGATAGCCGTGTTATAATTACTTCTATTATTATTATTTTAGTTATCATTGTCGTTATTATTATTAGGAAAATTATTAGAATAGTGTTGATTATTGCTATTATTGCATTTATTAGGCAAATCATCATTATAATTATCATTGTATAAAAACCGGCGAAGTCTAGCAAAATATAGCCTTTGGAGAGATGAGACGAAAACCACCCCTTTTCGAGTTTAAAGGATGATTATGATGATCTTAGCAATAATTCTGCTAATTATGATGATTTTGATGATAACCCCATCAATAATGAGTATAACAATGATAATTATGAGAGTAATTAGGACAATAATATTGATAATAATTATACAATGATAATTATAATGATGATTTGCCTAATAAATGCAATAATAGCAATAATCAACACTATTCTAATAATTTTCCTAATAATAATAACGACAATGATAACTAAAATAATAATAATAGAAGTAATTATAACACGGCTATCATTGTTATTATAATCCTTATTATTGTTGTTATTATTTCCAGAATTATCATTATTGTCATTAAACTGATTTAATATAAACCTTTTGTAAGAAGATGGAATTTGGGGTCTCGTGATCAATTCTGAGCCTAACCTAACGTAACCTAACCTAACCTAGCCTAACCAAATTCCGTCTAATGTAACCTAACCTCCATTAGACTGATTTAATATAAAACTTATGTAAGAAAACGGATATTGGGGTCTCCTGATCAAATCTGAGCCTAACCTAACCTAACCTAACCTAACCAAATTCCAGCTAATGTAACCTAACCTCCATTAAACTGATTTAATATAAAGCTTGTGTAAGAAAACGGAATTTGGGGTCTCCTGATCAAATCTGAGCCTAACCTAACCTAACCTAACCTAACTAAATTCCAGCTAATGTAACCTAACCTCCATTAAACTGATTTAATATAAAGCTTTTGTAAGAAGACGGAATTTGGGGTCTCGTGATCAATTCTGAGCCTAACCTAAGGTAACCTAACCTAACCTAGCCTAACCAAATTCCGTCTAATGTAACCTAACCTCCATTAGACTGATTTAATATAAACCTTATGTAAGAAAACGGATATTGGGGTCTCCTGATCAAATCTGAGTCTAACCTAACCTAACCTAACCTAACCTAACCAAATTCCAACTAATGTAACCTAACCTCCATTAAACTGATTTAATATAAACCTTGTGTAAGAAAACGGAATTTGGGGTCTCCTGATCAAATCTGAGCCTAACCTAACCTAACCTAACCTAACTAAATTCCAGCTAATGTAACCTAACCTCCATTAAACTGATTTAAAATAAACCTTATGTAAGAAAACGGATATTGGGGTCTCCTGATCAAATCTGAGCCAAACCTAACCTAACCTAACTTAACCAAATTCAAGCTAATGTAACCTAACCTCAATTAAACTGACTTCATATAAACATTGTTTAAAAAACGGAATTTGGACTCTCCTCATCAAATCTGAGCCTAACCTAACCTAACCTAACCAAATTCCAGCTAATGTAACCTAACCTCCATTAAATTGATCTAATATAAACCTTATATAAGAAAACGGAATTTGGGGTCTCCTGATCAAATCTGAGCCTAACCTAACTTAACCTAACCTAACCTAACTAAATTCCAGCTAATGTAACCTAACCTCCATTAAACTGATTTAATATAAACCTTATGTAAGAAAACGGAATTTGGGGTCATCTGATCAAATCTGAGCCTAACCTAACCTAATCTAACCTAACCTAAGTAAATTCCAGCTAATGTAACCTAACCTCCATTAAACTAATTTAATATAAACCTTATGTAAGAAAACGGAATTTAGGGTCTCCTGATCAAAGCTGAGCCTAACCTAACCTAACCTAACCAAATTCCAGATAATGTAACCTAACCTCCATTAAACTGATTTAATATAAACCTTATGTAAGAAGACGGAATTTGGGGTCTCCTGATCAAAGCTGAGCCTAACCTAATCTAACTTAACCTAACCTAACCAAATTCCAGCTAATGTAACCTAACCTCCATTAAACTGATTTAATATAAACCTTATGTAAGAAAACGGAACTTGGGGGTCTCCTGATCAGAGCTGAGCCTAACCTAGCCTAACCTAACCAAATTCCAGCTTAACCTCCATTAAACTGATTTATTATGAAAAAAAGAAAACGGAATTTGGGGTCTACTGATCAAATCTGAGCCTAACCTAAAGAAAACTAACCTAACCTAACCTAACCAAATTCCAGCTAATGTAACCTAACCTCTATTAAACTGATTTAATATAAAACTTATGTAAGAAAACGGAATTTGGGGTATCGTAATCAAATCTGAGCTTAACCTAACCTAACCTAACCTAACCTAACCCAACTAAATTGCAGCTAATGTAACCTAACCTCCATTAAACTGATTTAATATATACCTTATATAAGAAAATGGAATTTTGGGTCTCCTGATCAAAGCTGAGCCTAACCTAACCTAACCTAACCAAACCTAACCAAATTCCAGCTAATGTAACCTAACCTCAATAATAAAGGATTTCTCATTAAAATCATCATAATTACCTGAATTAATGTTAAAATCCTCATAATGATCATTAAAAAGCAAAAAAGTTTTTTTTTTCGACGTTTCTCTCAAAAGGCTGTAATACGCTAGATTTTACCGTTTTTCCGACTTTAGGGATTTTATTACTTCTGGCCTTTATTTTAGTATAAATGGACTGAACAATAATTATTATCATCATTATTATCATTACTGTCATTATTTTCATGATTATTATCATTATAGTCATTATCATCATGATTATTATTATTACCATCATTATTGCAGTTATAATAATTATTATACTAATTATTATTGCTATTTTATCATAAATAGTTATAATGATAAAAATAGCAATAATAATGAGCATAATAATTATTATAACTGCAATAATGATGATAATAATAATGATAATCATAATGATAATGACTATAATGATAATAATCATGAAAATAATGACAGTAATGATAATAATGATGATAATAATTATTTTTCAGTGAATTTATAATGAAATAAAGGCCAGAAGTAATAATATCCCAGAAGTCGAAAAAACGGTAAAATCTAGCGTTTTGAGAGAAACGTCGAAAAAAAAACCTTTTTCGCTTTTTAGTGGTAAATATGAGGATTTCACCATTAACTCATGTAACTATGATGATTTTAATGATAATTAATTCATTATTGACAATAATGATTATAATTATGATAATGATGACAAAATGATAATGACAATTATTGTCATTATTATTTCTAAAATTATCATTATTGCTATTATCATTATATGAATAGTTATAATGATAAAAATAGCAATAATAATGAGTATAATAATTATTATAACTGCAATAATTATAATAATAATGATAATCATGATGATAATGATTATAATGATAATAATCATGAAAATAATGTCAGTATTAATAATGATGATAATAATTATTATTTAGTCCATTTATAATGAAATAAAGGCCAGAAGTAATAAAATCCCATAATTCGAAAAAACGGCATAATATAGCGTATTACAGCCTTCTGAGAGAAACGCCGAAAAAAAAACCTTTTTCGCTTTTTACTGGTAAATATGAGGATTTCATCCTTAACTCAGGTAATTATGATGATTTTCATGATAATTCCTTTATTTTTGACAATAATGATGATAATTATAATGATAATGACAATGATAATGACAATAATAATGATAAAATCATAATTATAATGATAGTTTTGATAATTACAGCAGGAATTAACTCACATTTTCATATTAATTATGGCAATAGAAATAATAATAACATCATTGTCATTATAATTATTATTATTATCATTATTATTTCTAAAATTATCATTATTGGTATTATCATTATATAAATAGTTATAATCATAGAAATAGCAAAAATAATTCGCACAATAATTATTATAACTTCAATAATTATGATAATAATAATGATAATCATAATGATAATGACTATAATGATAATAATCATGAAAATCATGATAGTAATGATAATAATGTTGATGATAATTATTATTCAGTCCATTTATAATGAAATAAAGGCCAGAAGTAAGAAAATCCCAAAAGTCGAAAAAAAAACTTTTTTCGCTTTTTAATGGTAATTATGAGGATTTTAACATTAATTCAGGTAATTATGTTGATTTTCATGATAATTCCTTCATTATAATAATTAGCATAATAATTATTACAACTGCAATAATGATGACGATAATAATGATAATCATGATGATAATGACTATAATGATAATAATCATAAAAATAATGACAGTAATGATAATAATGATAATAATTATTATTCAGTCCATATAAAATCCCAAAGTCGAAAAAACGGCAAAATCTAGCGTATTATAGCCTTTTGAAAGAAACGTCGAAAAAAAACCTTTTTCTTTTTTTAATGGTAAATATGAGGACTTTAACATTAACTTTATGATGATTTTCATGATAATTCCTTTATTATTGACAATAATGAGGATAATCATGATGATAATGAAAATGATAATGACAATAATAATGATAAAATGATAATTATAATGATAACTTTCATAATTACGGCAATAATAGCAATAATTAACTCTATTCCAATAATTTTCATACTAATATTGCCAATAGAAATAATATCATTATCATTGTCATTATAATTATTATTATTTTCATTATTATTTCTAAAATTATCATTATTGCTATTATCATTATGTAAGTAGTTATAATGATAAAAATAGCAATAATGATTAGCATAATAATTATTATAACTGCAAAAATGACAAAATAAATGATAGTCATGATGATAATGACTATAATGATAATAATCATGAAAATAATGACAGTAATGATAATAATGATAATAATAATTATATATAAATAGTTATGATGATAAAAAAGCAATAATAATTAGCATAATAATTATTATAATCGCAATAATGACAACAATAATATTGATAATCATGATGATAATGACTATAATGATAATAATCATAAAAATTATGACAGTAATGATAATAATGATGATAATAATTATCATTCAGTCCATTTATAATGAAATAAAGGCCAGAAGTAATTAAATCCCAAAAGTCGAAAAAACGGCAAAATCTAGCGTATTACAGACTTTTGAGAGAAACGTCGAGAAAAAAACTTTTCGCTTTTTAATGGTAATTATGAGGTTTTTAACATTAATTCAGGTAATTATGATGATTTCCACTATGGTTCCCTTATTATTGACAATAATGATGATAATTATGATGATAATGACAATGATAATGACAATAATGATGATAATAATGATAAAATCATAATTATAATGATAATCTTGATAATTACTGCAATAATAGCAATAATTAGCTCTATTCCAAGAACTTCCAAACTAATAATGACAATAGAAATAATAACATCAATATCATTGTCATTATAATTATTTTTATTGTCATTATTATTTCATCCTTATTGCTATTATCATTATATAAATAGTTATAATGATAAAAATAGCAATAATAATTAGCATTATAATTATAATAACTGCTATAATGATGATAATAATAATGATAATCATGATGATAATGACTCTTATAATAATAATCCTAAAAATGATGACAGTAATGATAATAATGTTGATAATAATTACCATTTAGTCCATTTATAATGAAATAAAGGCCAGAAGTAATAAAATCCCTAAAGTCGAAAAAACGGCAAAATCTAGGGTATTGCAGCCTTTTGAGAGAAACGTCCCAAAAAAAACATTTTCACTTTTAATGGTAATTATAAGGATTTTAACATTAATTCAGGTAATTATGATGATTTCCATAATGATTCCTTTATTATTGACAATAATGATGATAATTATGATTATAATGACAATGATAATGGAAATTATTGGGATAGAGTTAATTATTGCTATTATTGCAGTAATTCTAAAGATTATCATTATAATTATGACTTTATCATTATCATTATTATTGCCATTATCATTGTCATTATCATCATAATTATTGTCAATAATAAAGAAATCATCATGGAAATCATAATTGCCTGAATTAATGTTAAAATCCTCATAATTACCATTAAAAAGCGAAAAAGTTTTTTTTCGACGTTTCTCTAAAAATGCTGTAATACGCTAGAATTTGCCGTTTTTCGACTATTAGGATTTTATTATTTCTGGCCTTTATTTCATTATAAATGGACTGAATGATAATTATTATCGTTATTATCATTACTGTCATTTTTTTATGATTATTATCATTATTATTATCATTATTATTGCAGTTATAATATTTATTATGCTAATTATTATTGCTATTTTTATCATTATAACTATTTATATAATGATAATAGCAATAATGATGATCTTAGAAATAATAATGACAATAACAATAATCATAATGACAATGATAATGATATTATTTCTATTGCCATTATTAGTATGTAAATTATTGGAATAGAGTTTATTATTGCTATTACTGCAGTAATCATCAAGATTATCATTATAATTATGACTTTATCATTATTGTCATTATTATTGTCATTATCATCATTATTGTCAATAATACAGGAATCATCATGGAAATCATCATCATTACTTGAATTAATGTTAAAATCATCATAATTACCATTAAAAAGCGAAAAGGTTTTTTTTTCGACGTTTTTCTCAAAAGGCTGTAATACGCTAGATTTTGCCGTTTTTTCGACAAATGGGATTTTATTACTTCTGACCAATATTTCATTATAAATGGACTGAATGATAATTATTATCATAATTATTATCATTACTGTCATCATTTTTATGATTATAATCATTATAGTCATTATCATTATGATTATCATTATTATCATCATTATTGCAGTTATAATGATCATTATGCTAATTATTATTGCTATTTTTATCATTATAATTATTTATATAATGATAATAGCAATAATAATGATCTTAAAAATAATAATGACAATAATAATAATTATAATGACAATGATAATGATATTATTTCTATTGCCATTATTAGTATGTAAATTATTGGAATAGAGTTAATTATTGCTATTATTGCATTAATTATCAAAATTATCATTATAATTTTGATTTTATAGTTATTATTGTCATTATCATTGTCATTATCATCATAATTATCATCATTATTGTCAACAATTAAGGAATTATCATGAAAATCATCATAATTACCTGAATTAATGTTAAAATCCTCATAATTACCATTAAAAAGGAAAAAAAGGTTTTTTTTCGACGTTTCTCTCAAAAGGCTCTAACACACTAGATCTTGCCGTTATTCGACTTTTGGGGTTTTATTTTTTCTGGCCTTTATTCCATTATAAATAGAATAAATAATTGTTATCATCATTATTATCATTACTGTCATTATTTTCATGATTATCATTATAGTCATTATCATCATGATTATCATTATTATTATCATCATTATTGCAGTTATAATAATTATCATGATAATTATTATTGCTATTTCTATCATTATAACTATTTATATAATGATAATAGCAATAACGATAATTACATAAATAATAATGACAATAATAATAATTATAATGACAATGATAATGATATATTTTATATTGCCATTATTAGTATGAAAATTATTGGAATTGGGTTGATTATTGCTATTATCGCAGTAATTATGAAAATTATCATTATAATTATGGTTTTATCATTATTATTCTAATTATAATAATCATCATCTTAATTATTAATGTGATTTTCATCATTATAATTATTTCAATAATGATAATGACAATAATGATAATTCTGGAAATAATAACAATAATAATAAGGATTATAATAACAATAATAGCCGTGTTATTATTATTTCTGTTATCATTGTCGTTATTATTATTAGGAAAATCCTTAAAATAGTGTTGATTATTGCTGTTATTGCAATTATTAGGCAAATCATCATTATAATTATCATAATTATTGTCCTAATTACTCTTATAATTATCATTATTATCGTCATTATTCTCATTATTGACGGGGTTATCATCAAAATCATCATAATTAGCAGAATTATTGCTAAGATAATCATAATCATCCTTTAAACTCGAAAAAGGGGGGGGGGGGTTCGTTTCATCTCTCCAAAGGCTGTATTTCGCTAGATTTCGCCGGTTTTTCGATTTTTGAGATTTTTCTACTTTTAGCCTTTTCCTCATTATAGATGGGCTTTATAATGATAATTATCATCATTATCATTACTGTCATTATCGCCCTAATCACCCTTAATATAGTCATTATAATAATCATTATTTTAAATTATTAATGTCATTTTCATCACTATAATTATTTCAATAATGATAATGACAATAATGATAATTCTGGAAATAATAACAATAATAAGGATTATAATAACAATAATAACCGTGTTATAATTACATCTATTATTATTTCTGTTGTCATTGTCGTTATTATTATTAGGAAAAACATTAGAATAGTGTTGATTATTGCTTTTAATGCAATTATTAGGCAAATCATCATTATAATTATCATTGTATAATTATCATCATTATTATTGTCCTAATTTCTCTCAATATTATCATTATTATCGTCATTATTGTCATTATTGATGGGGTTATCATGAAAATCATCATAATTAGCAAAAATATTGCTAAGATCATAATAATCATCCTTTAAACTCGAAAAAGGGAGGTTTTCGACTCATCTCTCCAAAAGCTTTATTTCGCAAGATTTAGCCGGTTTTTCGATTTTTTAGATTTTTCTACTTTTAGCCTTTTCATCATTATAGATGGGCTTTATAATCATAATTATCATCATTTTCATTACTGTCATTATCGCCCTAATCACCCTTAATATAGTCATTATATTCATTATCTTAAATTATTAATGTCATTTTCATCATTATAATGATTTTAATCATTATAATGAGAATAATGATAATTCTGGAAATAATAACAACAATAATAAGGGTTATAATAACAATAATAGCCGTGTTATAATTACTTCTATCATTATTTCTGTTATTATTGTCGTTATTATTATTAGGAAAATCATTATTATTATTGTATAATTACTATCATAATTATTGTCCTAACTACTCTCATAATTATCATTATTATCGTCATTATTGTCATTACTGAATCGGTTATCATCAAAATCATCATAATTACCAGAATTATTGCGAAGATCATCATAATCATCCTTTAAACTCGGAAAAAGGGGGGATTTCGACACATATCTCCAAAGGTTGTATTTCGCTAGATTTCGCCGGTTTTTCCAGTTATGGAATTTTTCTATTTTTAGCTTTTTTCTCATTATAGATGGGCTTTATAATGATAATTATCATTATTGTCATTATCATCATCATTATTATCATTACTGTCATTATCGCCCTAATCACCCTTAATATAGTCATTATAATAATCATCATCTTAATTATTAATGTCTTTTTCATAATTATAATTATTTTAATGATAATGACAATAATGATAATTCTAAAATAATAACAACAATAATAAGGGTTATAATAACAATAATAGCCGTGTTATAATTACTTTTATTATTATTTCTGTTATCATTGTCGTTATTATTAATAGGAACATCATTAGTATAGTGTTGATTATTGGTATTATTGCAATTATTAGGGAAATCATCATTATGATTTTCATTGTATAATTATTATCATAATTATTGTCCTAATTACTCTCATAATTATCATTATTATCGTCATTATTCTCATTATTGATGGGGTTATCATCAAAATCATCATAATTAGCAGAATTATCTCTACGATCATCATAATCATCCTTTAAACTCGAAAAAGGAGGGTTTTCGACTCACCTCTCTAATGGCTGTATTTCGCTAGATTTCGCCGTTTTTTCGACTTTTGAGATTTTTCTACTTTTAGCCTTTTTCTCATTATAGATGGGCTTTATAATGATAATTATCATCATTATTGTAGGTGGGTGCTTCACGCGCAGGGTGGTGTGAAGCGATTGTGTGGTAGCATAGATAGTGTTAAGTGCTTGCATGCCTTCTCGCTTGCAGCTGCCACCGCTGGCTTGCCTTGTGCGAAAAAGGGAGCAGTGCTGCATAAGTCTCCCCTGCAAGTTCATAGCCTCTCCATCATCGAGACTTCTGCAGTGCCTCCTCGTGGCCACCTATGGAAACTGGCACCTTGCGGTCCCAGGCTGAACTGTAGGGGATCTCGGAGCAGCAGGAGGCCCCAGAGGTACAGGGCCATGGCCCACCGGCGTGTGGACACGCCCTGGCCCTGTACTAACTCCTGCCCCTAAGCCCCCTGGGGTCAATGGGGGGCTCGGGGGAGGTGGGCCTTGCCAGTCCTCCTCCCCCCAGAGAATAACCCACTGGCAGCGAAGCACTTATTTGGAAATGCTGGGGGGAGGGGTAATGTCCCTCCTACCCAGCGAGAGAGGTGCGCTGCAGGTCCCGTTGGGAGGGTGGCTGCTGGGGCGTGGAATAGGAACGGGAGCTCCTCGTCCTGCCTGCGTTCTGGCAGCCGCCAGCCCAATATGAAGCTTGTGGGGCAAAGCCCTAGGGAACCCCATAGGTGGATGAAGGGTCCCGCAGCCTGCCGCCTTTTATGTGGGGCAGCGGCGGCGGGGGTGGCAGAGGTGGCGTCCACCCGGAGCGACTACCCGAGGATTGACCTCAGGCGGGAAGTCAGGGTGGGGGCCTGGAACGTCTGCTCTTTGCGTCAGGATGATCGGTTGCCCCTGCTATCGAGGGAACTGGGGAGGCTGAGAGTAGGGGTGGCTGCTCTCTTGGAGGTGAGAAGACCTGGCAGCGGCACGACCAGTGTAGGTGGCTACACCTATTACTGGTCAAGCCGCAGCGATGGTCACCATCTCCAGGGAGTAGCCATAGCTGTCTCCGGTAGGCTCCAGCCCTCGGTGGTAGAGGTCACTCCAGTCGATGAGCGTATAATGGTAATGAGACTGAAGCTGTCTTTGGGCTTCATGTCTCTTATTGCGGTGAACGCTCCTACCGATGTTTGTAAACTTGACGTGAAAGAGATGTTCTACGCCAAACTTGCATCCGTGGCAGACAGTTGTCCCCGGCGAGATATTCGTATTGTTTTGGGTGACTTCAATGCGGTATCTGGCTGCGATCGAGCTGGCTATGAGATGTCAGTCGGTCCTCATGGTTCGGGAGTTGATACCGGCAGCGAGAATTCCTTCCTTTTCCGGGATTTTCCTAAATCCCAGAAATTGAGGATTTCTGGCTCCTGGTACCAGCGCCCAGACCCACATCGTTGGACACGGTACAGCGATGCAGGTAATGCAGCCAAGGAGATCGACCACATTCTCGTTAGCACTCGTTGGAGGATCCTCCAGAACTGCAGGGTGTATAGGAGTGCTGAGTTCTGTGGTACTGACCATAGATTGGTTGTAGCTACCCTCCGGGTACACTTCAAAACTCCCCAGCAGCCCAATGACCACCCTAGGTTTCATCTGGACAGGCTGAAGGAGAGGCAGTGTGCTCGGAGGTTTGCTGAGACAATCTCTGATCGGTTCACAGCGCTTGACAATCTGACGGACCCTGTACTTCTGTGGGACACCTTCAAGTGTGAAACGCTTGATGCAGCCCAAGATTCGATTGGAGAACGCCCGAGAGCAAGACAGAATTCAATCTCTCAGGAGACACTGATGCTTGCCGTGCGGCTCGTCTGGCAGGGGATCGGGATTTGCACCTTTCTCAGGTGTGCAGAACTCGGTCTCTGTTAAAAAGATACAAGGAACAGTTTATTAGGAATCTTGCTGAGGAGGTTGAAGGCCATTTCTTAGTAAATGACCTTCGTCCTGCATACTAAGCCCTGAGAAAACTGAACTCCAAGCCCTGTTCACAGGTGACTGCAGTTCGCTTAGTGGGTGGCCAGATCGTCTCAGATCCTGTTGCGGTGAGGGAGCGTTGGGCTGAGTACTTTGAGCAGTTGTATCAGGTTGACCCTCCAACAGTTAACTTGGATGTGGGTAGTGCCGTGATTCCGCTGCCGGACCCACCCATTAGCAAGGACCCTCCCTCCCTAGCTGAGGTTAGTGAGGCGATCTCCAAGCTGAAGAGTGGTAAAGCAGCGAGTATTTGCGGTATCCCAGCTGAACTGTTAAAGGCTGGTGGTGAACCTATGGCGCGGGGATTGCATGCTGTCAGTTGTTCAAAGTCATTGTGGAGCAACACTGGGTAATATTAAAGTTACAGACCTTGACTTTGCCGATGATGTTGCCATTCTATCTGAGTTTTTGGAAACCTTAGTGGTGGCCCTCGATGCATTTAGTAATGAAGCGAAGCCCTTGGGTCTAGAGGTCTCCTGGACCAAGACCAAGATCCAGGACTTCGGGAACTTGCTAGGAGAAGCTATTCAGTCAGTACGTGCTTGCGGCGAGGACATTGAAGTGACAGAGCTTTACATAGCTTGGTAGTGCAGTTGATAACTGTGGGCTCTCACACCAGGAAGTCAGCAGACGGATTGGCCTGGCAGCAGGGGTCATGAACTCTCTCGACAAGAGTATTAGGAGATGCCGGTACCTGTGCAGAAGGACCAAGCTACGGGTTTTCAGGGCTCTGGTAATGCCAGTTTAAACTCGAAAAGGGGTGGTTTTCGACTCATCTCTCCAAAGTCTATATTTCGCTAGACTTCGCCGGTTTTTCAACTTATGGAATTTTTCTACTTTTAGCCTTTTTCTCATTATAGATGGGCTTTATAATGATAATTATCATCATTATTGTTATCATCATTATTATCATTACTGTCATTATCGCCCTAATCACCCTTAATATAGTCATTATAATAATCATCATCTTAATTATTAATGTCATTTTCATCATTATAATTATTTTAATAATGATAATGACAATAATGATAATTCTGGAAATAGTAACAACAATAATAAGGATTATGATAATAATAATAGCCGTGTTATAATTGCTTCTATTAATATTTCTGTTATCATTGTCATTATTATTAGGAAAATCAATGTTGATTATTGCTATTATTGCAATTATTAGGATTATTAGGAAAATCATTAGAATAGTGTTGATTATTGCTATTATTGCAATTATTAGGCAAATCATCATTATCATTATTATTGTATAATTATTATCATAATTATTGTCCTAATTACTCTCATAATTATCATTATTATCGTCATTATTGTCATTATTGATGGGGTTATCATCCAAATCATCATAATTAGCAGACTTATTGCTAAGATCATCATAATCATCCGTTAAACTCGAAAAAGGGGGGTTTCCGACTCATCTCTCCAAAGGCTGTAATTCGTTAGATTTCGCCGGTTTTTCGAGTTATGGAATTTTTCTATTTTTAGCCTTTTTCTCATTATAGATGGGCTTTATAATGATAATTATCATCATTTTTGTTATTATCATCATTATTATAATTACTGTCATTATCGCCCTAATCACCCGTAATATAGTCAAAATAATCATCATCTTAATTATTAATGTGATTTTCATCATAATTATTTTAATAATGATAATGACAATAATGATAATTCTGGAAATAGTAACAACAATAATAAGGATTTTAATAACAATAATAGCCGTGTTAAAATTACTTCTATTATTATTTCTGTTCTCATTGTCGTTATTATTATTAGGAAAATCATTAGAATAGTGTTGATTATTGCTATTATTGCAATTATTAGGCAAATCATCATTATAATTATCATTGTATAGTCATTATCGTAATTATTATCCTAATTACTCGCAAAATTATTTTTATTATCGTCATTATTCTCATTATTGATGGGGTTATCATGAAAATCATCATAATTACCAGAATCATTGCTAAGATCATCATAATCATCCTTTAAACTCGAAAAAGGGGGGTTTTCGATTCATCTCTCCTAAGGCTGTATTTCGCTAGATTTCGCCCGTTTTTCGACTTATAGATGGGCTTTATAATGATAATTATCATCATTATTGTCATGATAATCATGATAATGACAATAATAATGATAATTATGATAAAATGATAATTATAATAATAATTTTGATAATTACAGCAATAATATCAATTATTAAGTCTATTCTAATAATTTTCATAATAATAATGACAATAGAAATAATAATAATATCATTATCATTGTCATTATTATTTCTAATATTATCATTACTGTTATCATTATAAAAATAGTTATAATGATGAAAATGACAATAATAATGAGCATATTAGTTATTATAACTGCAATAATGATAATAATAATAATGATAATTATGACGATAATAACTATAATGATAATTATCATAAAAATAATGACAAAGATGATGATAATGATGATAATAATAATCATAGAGTCAATTTATAATGAAATAAAGGCGAAAAGTAGTAAAATCCCAAAAGTCGAAAAAACGGCAAAATCTAGCGTATTCTTTTGAAAGAAACGTCGAAAATGATTATGATGATTTTAACATTAATTCAGGTAATTTTGATGATTTTCATAATAATTCCTTTATTATTTACCATAATGATGATAATATTGATGATAATGTCAATAATAATGATAATAATGATAAAATGATAATGATAATAATGATAATTACTGCAATGATAGCAATAATTAAGTCTCTTCTAATAATTTTCATACTAAAAATGATAATAGAAATAATAATGATATCATTATCATTGTCATTATAATCATTATTACTGTCCTTATTATTTCTAGAATTAGCATTATTGTTATTATTATTATAAAATAGTTATAATAATGAAAATTACAATAATAATTAGCATAATAGTTATTATAGCTGCAATAATGACAATAATAATGATAATTATGACGATAATGACTATAATGATAATAATCATAAGAATAATGACAATAATGATAATAATGGTGATAATAATAACCATACAGAGAAACGTCGAAAAAAACCTTTTTCGCTTTTAAATGATGATTATGATGATTTTAACCTTAATTCAGGTAATTATGGTTATTTTCATAATAATTACTTTATTATTAACCATAATGATGATAATCATGATGATAATGAAAATTATAAAGATAATGATTAAATGTTGATTATAATGATAGTTTTGATAATTACTGCAATAATAGCAATAATTAAGTCTATTCTAATCATTTTCATACTAATAATGACAATAGAAGTAATATCATCATTGTCATTATAATTATTATTACTGTCATTATTATATCTAAAATTATCATTATTGTTATTATCATTATAAAAATAGTTA
>NC_091584.1:12251958-12254458 GCF_042767895.1 Penaeus vannamei | reverse complement strand
TAATGATAGTTTTGATAATTACAGCAATAATAGCAATAATTAAGTCTATTCTCATCATTTTCATACTAATAATGACAAAAGAAATAATAAAAATTATCATTGTCATTATACTTATTATTTCTGTCATTATTATTTTTATAATAATCATTATTGTTATTATCATTATAAAAATAGTTATAATGATGAAAATGACAATAACAATTAGCATAATAATTATTAAAGCTGCAATAATGAAAATAATAATAATGATAATTATGACAATAATGACTATAATGATAATAATCATGAGAATAATGACAATAATGACTATAATGATAATAATCATGAGAATAATGACAATAATGATAATAATGATGATAATAATAATCATAGAGTCCATTTATGATGAAATAAAGGCGAAAAGTAGTAAAATCCCAAAAGTCGAAAAAACGGGAAAATCTAGCGTATTACAGCCTTTTCAGAGAAACGTCGAAAAAAGCCTTTTTTCGCTTTTAAATGATAATCATGATGATTTTAACATTAATTCAGGTAATTATGATGATTTTCATGATATTTCCTTTATCATTAACCATTATGATGATAATCATGATGATAATGACAATAATAATGACAAAATGATAATTATAATGATAGTTTTGATAATTACACTGGTCGTGACGTCACGGGCGAGATGAACAGGAACAGTAAGTATACGAGAGACCCCGCGCATGCGCAGTGGAGAATTTGGTCAGTATTCCCGCAGCTCCGGTGTGAATCTCACCTCCTTATATTATTTTTTAAAAATTTATTTTAAAAATTAAATAGCTTCGTTATTATTAGTTTGCTAATTAAATATAATTAAGGCTATAAGGTTAGTTTTCGTCGTTTCAGTGGTGACGCCTTTTTCCAATTATACCTTTGAATCATAATATAGAGATCTCTTAAAAGAAAGACACAAAAAGAGAGAAAGAGAGAGAGAAAAGAAATAGAACATGAGACAAAGATTACTGTTTTCTTTGAACGCAGTATACATAAGAAAACAAGGATTCTGAGACTACATAGGAGAAACTTGTATATATATATATATATATATATATATATATATATATATATATATATATATATATATATATATATATATATATATATATGCATTTACTATTCTCACTATTATTATTATTATTACTTTCATCAACAGAATTGCATCATTATGATAATATTACTGCTGTTATGACAAATATCACTACTACTGTTATGACAAATATCACTACTACTGTTATGACACATAAAACATCACTAGCATAATATTAACTAATAATAGTCGTGATAAAAACAATACTGCTTGTAATGATAACAATACTACTAGTCATGATAACAGTTATGATAGTGGTGATTATCTCATCATATATACCAAACAGCGATCAGAAATCAACAGTTCTTATGTATGATTACGTATATCAAGTTTAGACGATGCATGGAAGTAAAGAAATATAGAATTATTCACTCCCCGTTTTCTAATTTCCTTGCAAACACAGAATAATGGAGACTACAAAAGAAAAACATAAAGAATGGTGATAACATAATTTGTGGACTTTTTTCTTTCATTCTTTCTTTTGTTTTCTTTTCTTTTTCTTTTCTTTTCTTTTCTTTTATTTTATTTTCTAATATTTCTAATAAAATATGTGGTTATTGTTGTTTTTATCATATTTTTATCATATTTTCATCATGAATTTTATTAGAATAGACTTAATTATTGCTATTATTGCAGTAATTATCAAAACTATCATTATAATTATCATTTTATCATTATTATCATTATTATTGTCATTATCATCATTATCAGGAAATATGAAAATCAATATAATGACCTGAATTAATGTTAAAATCATCATAATTATCATTTAAAATCGAAAAAGTTTTTTTTTGGAACGTTTCTCTCAAAAGGCTGTAATACGCTAGATTTTGCCGTTTTTTCGACTTTTGGGAATTTACTACTTTTCGCCTTTATTTCAGTATAAATGGACTATGATTATTATTATTGTCATTATTGTCATTATTCTTATGATCATCATTATAATCATTATCGTCATAATTATCATTATTATTATTATAATTATTGCAGTTATTCGCTTTTATTTCATTATAAATAGACTATGATTCTTATTATCATCATTATTATCATTATTGTCATTATTCTTATGATTATTATCATTATAGTCATTATCGTCATAATTATCATTATTATTGATATCATTATTGCTGTTATGCTAATTATTATGTTAATTATTATTGTCATTTTCATCATTATAACTATTTTTATAATGATAATAACAATAGTGATAATTTTAGAAATAATAATGACAGTAATATTAATTATAATGATAATGATAATGATATTATTATTTGTATTGTCATTATTAGTATGAAAATGATTAAAATAGACTTAATTATTGCTATTATTGCAGTAATTATCAAAACTTTAGGTGTAATTATCATTTTATCATTATTATTGTCATTATCA
>NC_091584.1:12241958-12244458 GCF_042767895.1 Penaeus vannamei | reverse complement strand
CATAATAATAATTATATCTGCAATAATGATGATAATAATGATGATAATCATAATGATAATGACTATAATGATAATCATGAAAATAATGACAGTAGTGATAATAATGATAATAATTTGAATTCAGTCCATTTATAAGGAAATAAAGGCCAGAAGTAATAAAATCTATCGTATTACAGCCTTTTGAGAGAAACGACGAAAAAAGTTGAGGTAATTATGATGATTTTCATGATAATGCCTTTATCATTGACAATAATGATGATAATTATGATGATAATGACAATAATAATGATGAAATCATAATTATAATGATAAATTTGATAATTACTGCAATAATAGCAATAATTAACTCCAATAATTTTCATAGTAATAATGGCAATAGATATAATAATATCATTATCATTGTCTATATGATTATTATTATTGTCATTATTATTTCTAAAATTATCATTATTGCTATTATCAGTATACGAATAGTTATAATGATAAAAATAGTAATAACAAATAGCATAATTATTATAAATGCAATAACGATGATAATAATAATGATAATCATGATGATAATGACTATAATGATAATAATCATAAAAATGATGACAGTAATAATAATGATGACAATAATTATTATTCAGTCCATTTATAATGAAATAAAGGCCAGAAGCAATAGAATCCCATAAGTCGAAAAACGGCAAAATCTAGCGTATTACAGCCTTTTGAGAGAAACGTCGAAAAAAAAACTTTTTCGGTTTTTAATGGTAAATTTGAGTAATTTAACATTAATTCAGGTAATTATGATGATTTTCATGATAATTCCTTTATTATTGACAATATTGATGATAATTATGTTGATAATGACAATAATAATTACAATAATAATGATAAAATCATAAATATAACGCTAATTTTGATATTTATTGCAATAATAGCAATAATTAACTTTATTCCAATTATTTTCATACTAATAATGGAATAGAAGGAATAATAACATCATTATCATTGTCATTATAATTATTTCTATAGTCATTATAATTTCTAAAATTATCATTATTGCAATTATCATTATATAAATAGTTATAATAATAAAAATAGCAATAATAGTTAGCATAATAATTATAACTGCAATAATGATGGTAATAATAATGATAATTATGATGATCAGGACTATAATGATAATAATCATGAAAATAATGACAGTAATGATAATTATTATTCAGTCCATTTATAATGAAATAAAGGCCAGAAGTAATAAAATTCCAAAAGTCGAAGAAACGGCAAAATATAGCATATTACAGCATTTTGAGAGAAAAGTCTAAAAGAAAAAGTTTCTCGCTCTATAATGGTAATTATGAGGATTTTAACATTAATTCAGGTAATTATGATGATTTTCATGATAATTCCTTTATTATTGACAATAATGATAATTATGATGATAATGACAATGATAATGATAATAATGATAAATCATACTTATAATGACAGTAATGATGATAATGATGATAACAATTTTTATTCAGTCCATTTATAATGAAATAAAGGCCACAAGTAATAAAATCCCAAAAGTCGAAAAAATGGCAAAATCTAGCCGTTTTGAGAGAAACGTCGAAAAAAAGCTTTTTCGCTTTTTAATGGTAATTATGAGGATTTTAACTTTAATACAGGTAATTATGAAAATTTTCATGTTAATTCCTTTATTATTGACAATAATGATGGTAATTATGATGATAAGGACAATGATAATGACAATAATAATGATAAAATCAGAATTATAATGATAATTTTGATAATTACTGAAAACGTAGCAATAATTAACTCTATTCCAATAGTTTTCATACTAATAATGGCAATAGAAATAATATCATTATCATTGTCATTATAATATTATTATTGTCATTATTATTTCTAAAATTATCATTATTGCCATTATCATTAAATAAATAGTTATAATGATAAAAATAGCAATAATAATTAGCATAATAATTATTATAACTGCAATAATAATGATAATAATAATGATAATAACTATAATGATAATAATCATGAAAATAATGACCATAAGGATAATAATGATGATAACAATTATTATTCAGTTCATTTATAACGAAATAAAGGCCAGAAGTAATAAAATCCCATAAGTCGAAAAAACTGCAAAATCTAGCCTATTATAAAGCCTTCTGAGAGAAACGTCGAAAAAAAAAAACCCTTTTCGATTTTTAATGGTAATTATGAGGATTTTAACATTACTTCAGGTAATTATGATGATTTTCATGATAATTCCTTTATTATTGACAATAATGATGATAATTATGATGATAATGACAATGATATTGATAATAATAATGATAAAATCATAATTATAATGATAGTTTTGATGATTACTGCAATAATTAACTCTATTCCAATAATTTTCATACTAATAATGGCAATAGAAATAATAATATCATTATCATTGTCATTAAGATTATTATTACTGCTATTTTTTATTTCTAAAATTATCATTATTGCT
>NC_091584.1:12200304-12202804 GCF_042767895.1 Penaeus vannamei | reverse complement strand
TGAACTGGCAGGGGAGACTTATGCAGTGCTGCTCCCTTTTTCGCACAAGGCTAGCCAGCGGTGGCAGCTGCAAGCGAGAAGGCATACAAGCACTAAACACTATCTAGTCTGTAACACACTAGATTTTGC
This sequence comes from Penaeus vannamei, assembly GCF_042767895.1. Lineage (NCBI taxonomy): Eukaryota > Metazoa > Arthropoda > Malacostraca > Decapoda > Penaeidae > Penaeus > Penaeus vannamei. Next base: position 12,202,675 of record NC_091584.1, on the reverse strand, counting down.
CGTTTTTTCGACTTTTGGGATTTTATTACTTCTGACCTTTAATTCATTATAAATGGACTGAATGATAATTATTATCATCATTATTATCATTACTGTCATCATTTCTATGATTATTATCATTATAGTCATTATCATCATGATTATCATTATCATTATCATCATTATTACAGTTATAAAAATCATTATTGCGATTTTTATCATTATAACTACTTATAGAATGATAATAGCTATAATGATGATCTTAGAAATAATAATGACAATAATAATAATTTTAATGACAATTATAATGATGTTATTATTATTTCTATTGCCATTATTAGTATGAAAATTATTGGAATAGAGTTAATTATTGCTATTATTGCAGTAATTATCAAGATTATCATTATAATTATGATTTTATCATTATTATCATTATTATTGTCATTATCATTGTCATTATCATCAGTATTGTCAATAATAAAGGAATTATCATGGAAATCATCATAATTACCTGAATTAATGTTAACATCCCCATAATTACCATTAAAAAGCGAAAAAGGGTTTTTTCGACGTTTCTCCCAAAAGGCACTAGATTTTCCGTTTTTTTTTCTTATTTTGGGATTTTATTACTTCTGGCCTTTTTTCATTATAAATGGACTGAATGATAATTATTATCATTGATGATTATTAACCATAATGATGATAATCATGACGATAATGACAATAATAATGATAATAATGATAAAATGATCATTATAATGATAGGTTTGATAATTAATACAATAATAGCAATAATTAAGTCTATTCTAATACTTTTCATACTAATAATGACACTAGAAATAATAATAATATCATTTGTCATTGTCATTATAATCATTGTTACTATCATTAGTATTTCTAAAATTATCATTTTTGTTTTATCATTATAAAAATAGTTTTAATGATGAAAAGGACAATAATAATTAGCATAATGATTATTATAACTGCAATAATTATAATAATATTAATGATAATTATGACGATAATGACTATAATGATAACCATAAGAATAATGACAATAATGACAATAATAATAATCATAGTCCATTTATAATGAAATAAAGGCGAAAAGTAGTAAAATCCCAAAAGTCGAAAAAACGGCAAAATCTAGCGTATTACATCCTTTTGAGAGAAACGTCGAATAATTATAATTATAATGATAGTTTTGATAATTACTGCAACAATTCAGTCTATTCTAATCATTTTCATACTAATAATGACAATTGAAATAATAATAATATCAGTATCATTCTCATTATAATTATTATTACTGTCTTTATTATTTCTAAAATTATCATTATTGTTATTATCGTTATAAAAATAGTTATAATAATGAAAATGACAATAATAATTAGCATAATAATCATTATAACTGCAATAATGATAATAATGATAATGATAATTATGACGATAATGACTATAATGAAAATCATAAAAATCATGACAATAATGATAATAATGATAATAGTAATCATAGAGTCCATTTATAATTAAATAAAGGCGAAAAGTAGTAAAATCCCATAAGTCGAAAAAACGGGAAAATCTAGCGTATTGCAGCCTTTTCAGAGAAACGTCGAAAAAAAGCTTTTCTCCGCTTTTAAATGATAATCATGATGATTTTAAAATTAATTCAGGTAATTATGATGATTTTCATGATATTTCCTTTATTATTAACCATAATCATGATAATCATAATGATGATAATAACGATAGGTTTGATGATTACTGCAATAATAGCAATAATTAAGTCTATTCTAATAATTTTCATACTAATAATGACAATAGAAATAATAGTACCATTATCATTGTCATTATAATTATTATTACTGTCATTATTATTTCTAAAATTATCCTTATTATTATTATTATTATTATAGAGACCATTTGTGAAATAAAGGCAAAAAGTAGTAAAATCCCAAAAGTCGAAAAATGGCAAAATCTAGCGTATTACAGCCTTTTGAGAGAAACGTCGAAAAATCCTTTTTCGCTTTTAAATGATAATTATGATGATTTTAACATTAATTCAGGTAATTATGATGATTTTCATGATAATTCCTTTATCATTAACCATAATGATGATAATCATGATGATAATGACAATAATAATGATAAAATGATAATTCTAATGATAGTTTTGATAATTACACTGGCCGTGACGTCACGGGCGAGATGAACAGGAACAGTAAGTATACGAGAGACCCCGCGCATGCGCATTGGAGAATTTGGTCAGTATTCCCGCAGCTCCCGTGTGAATCTCACCTCCTTATATTATTTTTTTTTAATTTATTTTGAAAATGAAATAGCTTCGTTATTATTAATTTGCCAATTAAATATATTGAAGGCTATAAGGTTA
>NC_091584.1:12177586-12180086 GCF_042767895.1 Penaeus vannamei | reverse complement strand
AGAGTTAATTATTTATACTCATTATTATGAAGTAATTATCAATATTATCATTATAATTTTGACTTTATCATTTTTATTGTCATTATCGTTGTTATTATCATCATAATTATCATCATTATTGTCAGTAATAAAGGGATTAGCATGAGAATGTCATAATTACCTGAATTAATGTTAAAATCATCATAATTATCATCTTGCATTAAAGCGAAAAGTTTTTTTCGACGTTTCTCTCAAAAAGCTGTAATACGCTAGATTTTGCCCTTTTTTTCGACTTTCAGGATTTGCATTATTACTTCTGACCTTTATTTCGTTATAAATGGACCGAATAGGTGATTATTATCATTATTATCATTACTATAATCATTTTTTATGATGATTATCATTATAGTCATTATCATAATGATTATCATTATTATCATCATTATTGCAGTTATAATAATTATTATGCTAATTATTATTGTTATTTTTATCATTATAACTATTTATATAAGGATAATAGCGATAATGATGATCTTAGAAATAATAATGACAATGACAATAATAATAATTATAATGACAATGATAATGATGTTATTATTATTTCTATTACCATTATTTGTATGAAAATTAAAGGAATAGACTTAATTATTGCTATTATTGCAGTAATCAAGATTATCATATAAATATTACTTTATCATTATTATATTTATTATTGTCATTATTATTGTCAATAATAAAGGAATCATCAGGGAAATCATCATAATTACCTGATTTAATTCTAAAATCCTCATAATTACCATTAAAAAGCGAAAAGGTTTTTTTTTCGGCGTTTCTCTCGACGTTAGGACTTTTATTACTTCTGGCCTTTATTTAATTATAAATGGACTGAATGATAATTCTTATCATTATTATCAATTGCAATGTCATCGCTTTTATGATTATTATCAGTATCGTTGCATTATCATCATGATTATCATTGTTGCAGTTATAATAATTATTATTGCTAATTGTTATTGCTATTTTTATCATTATAACTATTTGTATAATGATAGTAGGAATAATGATCATCTTAGAAGATAATAACGACAATAATAATAATTGTAATGATAATGATAATGATGTTATTATTTCTATTGCCCTTATTAGTATTAATTATTAATTAGTTAATTATTGCTATTATTGCAGTAATTATCAAGATTATCATTATAATTATGACTTTTATCATTATTATCATTATTATTGTCATTATCATTGTCTTTCATCATCATAATTATCATCATTATTGTCAATAATAATGTAGATAATCATAAAATCATCATAATTGCCTGATTTAATGTTAAGAATCCTAATAATTACCATTAAAAAGCGAATAGGTTTTTTTTGACGTTTCTCTCAAAGACATATATAATACGCTAGATTTTGCAATTTTTTCGACTCGTAGGATTTTATTACTTCTGGCCTTTATTTAATTATAAATGGACTGAATGATAATTATTATCATCATTATTAAAAAATAGCAATAATAATTAGCGTAATAATTATCATAACTGCAATAATGATAATAATAATGATAATCATGATAATAATAATAATAATGATAATAATCATGAAAATAATGACAGTAATGACAAATAATGATGATAATTATTATTCAGTCCATTTAAAATGAAATAAAGGACCAGAAGTAATAAAATCCCAAATGTCGAAAAAACAGCAAAATCTAATGTACAACAACCTTGTTAGAGAAACGTCTAAAAAAAATCGCTTTTTAATGGTAATTACGATGATTTTTAAACATTAGATTTCAGGTAATTTATGAGGATTTTCATGATAATTCCCTTTATTATTGACAATAGTATTGTTATAATTAAAATGATAATGACAATAATAATGAGAAAAATAATAATTGTAATGAGTAATTTTGATAATTACTGCAATAATAGCAATAATGAACTCTATTCCAATAATGTTCATACTAATAATGGCAATAGAAATAATAATAACATCAGTATCATTGTCATTATAAATTTATTATAATTGTTATTAATTATTTATACAAAATTATCCATTATTGCTATAACAGTAATGATAATAATGATGATATTAATTATTATTCAATCCATTTATAATGAAATAAAGGCCAGAAGTAATAAAATAAAAGCCTTTTGGGTGCAACGTCGAAAAAAACCTTTACGCAACTTTATAATGGTAATTATGAGGATTTTTAGCATTAATTAAGGTAATTATATGTGGTGATTTTCGTGATAATTCCTTTAATATTGACAATAATGATAATTATGATAATATAATAACAAAGATAATGACAATGATAATGATAAAATCATAATTATAATAGATAATTTTGATAATTAATTGCAATATTTAACTTTCTATTCCAATAATTTTCATATTTAATAATGACAACAGAAATAATGTTATTATTATCATTGTCATTATAATTATTATGTGTCATTATTATTTCTAAAATTATCATGATTGCTAATATCATTATATAAATAGT
>NC_091584.1:12162586-12165086 GCF_042767895.1 Penaeus vannamei | reverse complement strand
TTCTGGCCTTTATTTCATTATAAATGGACTGAATAAAAATTGTTATCATCATTATTATCATTACTGTCATTATAAGTATGATTTAACATTATCATTATCATTGTCATTATCATCATAATTATCATTATTGTCAATAATAAAGGAATTATCATGAAAATCATCATAATTACCTGAATTAATGTTAAAATCCTCATAATTACCATTATAGAGCGAGAAACGTTTTCTTTTAGACTTTTCTCTCAAAATGCTGTAATATGCTAGATTTTGCCGTTTTTTCGACTTTTGGAATTTATTACTTCTGGCCTTTATTTCATTATAAATGGACTGAATAATAATTATCATTACTGTCATTATTTTCATGATTATTATCATTATAGTCCTGATCATCATGATTATCATTATTATTACCATCATTATTGCAGTTGTAATTATTATGCTAATTATTATTGCTATTATTATTATAACTATTTATATAATGATAATTGCAAAAATGATAATTTTAGAAATAATAATGACTATAAAAATAATTATAATGACAATGATAATGATGTTATTATTCCTTCTATTCCATTATTAGTTTGAAAATTATTGGAATAAAGTTAATTATTGCTATTATTGCAATAAATATCAAAATTAGCGTTATATTTATGATTTTATCATTATTATTGTAATTATTATTGTCATTATCAACATAATTATCATCAATATTTTCAATAATAAAGGAATTATCATGAAAATCATCATAATTACCTGAGTTAATGTTAAATTACTCAAATTTACCATTAAAAAGCGAAAAAGTTTTTTTTTCGAGGTTTCTCTCAAAAGGCTGTAATAAGCTAGATTCTATTGCTTCTGGCCTTTATTTCATTATAAATGGACTGAATAATAATTATTGTCATCATTATTATTACTGTCATCATTTTTATGATTATTATCATTATAGTCATTATCATCATGATTATCATTATTATTATCATCGTTATTGCATTTATAATAATTATGGTATTTGTTATTACTATTTTTATCATTATAACTATTCGTATACTGATAATAGCAATAATGATAATTTTAGAAATAATAATGACATTAATAATAATCATACAGACAATGATAATGATATTATTATTTCTATTGCCATTATTACTATGAAAATTATTGGAGTTAATTATTGCTATTATTGCAGTAATTATCAAAATTATCATTATAATTATGATTTTATCATTATTATTGCCCTTATCATTGTCATTATCATCATAATTATAATCATTATTGTCAATAATAAAGGCATTATTATGAAAATCATCATAATTACCAAATTTTTTTTCGTCGTTTCTCTCAAAAGGCTGTAATACGATAGATTTTATTACTTCTGGCCTTTATTTCCTTATAAATGGACTGAATAAAAATTATTATCATCATTATTATCACTACTGTCATTATTTTCATGATTATCATTATAGTCATTATCATCATGATTATCATCATTATTATCATCATTATTGCAGATATAATAATTATTATGCTAATTATTATTGCTATTTATATTATAACAACTATATATATAATGATAAAAGCAATAATGATAATTTAAGAAATAATAATGACAATTATCAATTTCATTATCATTATTATCATTATAGTCATTATCATCATGATTATCATTATTATTATCATCATTATTGCAGTTATGATAATTATTATGATAATTTATATTGCTATTTTTATCATTATAACTATTTATATAATGATAATAGCAATAATGATCCTCTTAGAAATAATAATGACAATAATAATTATTATAAGGACATTGATAATGATGTTATTATTATTTCTATTGCCATTATTAGTATGGAAATTATTGGAATAGAGTTAATTATTGCTATTACTGTAGTAATTATAAAGATTACCATTATAATTATGACTTTATCATTATTATCATTATTATTGTCATTATCATTGTCATTATCATCATAATTATCATCATTATTGTCAATAATAAAGGAATCATCATGGAAATCATAATAATTACCTGAATTAAATTTAAAATCCTCATAATTACCCAAATTAATGTTAAAATCCTCATTATTACCTAAATTAATGTTAAAATCCTCATAATTACCTAAATTAATGTTAAAATCTTCATAATTACCATTAAAAAGCGAAAAGTGTTTTTCTTTCGACGTTTCTCTCAAAAGGCTGTAATACGCTAGATTTTGCCGTTTTTTCGACTTGAGGGATTTCATTACTTCTGGCCTTTATTTCATTATAAATTGACTGAATTGTAATTATCTTCATTATTATCATTACTGTCATCATTTTTATGATTATCATCATTATGGTCATTATCATCATGATTATCATTATCATTATCATCATTATTGCAGTTATAATAATCATTATTGCTATTTTTATCATTATAACTATTTATATAATAATAATGATAATGATCTTAGAAATAATAATGACAATGATAATAATTATAATGACAATGATAATAATT
>NC_091584.1:12145086-12152586 GCF_042767895.1 Penaeus vannamei | reverse complement strand
TATAATTGGAAAAAGGCCTCACCACTGAAACAACGAAAACTAACCTTATAGCCTTAATTATATTTAATTAGCAAACTAATAATAACGAAGCTATTTAATTTTCAAAATAAATTTTTAAAAAATAATATAAGGAGGTGAGATTCACACGGGAGCTGCGGGAATACTGACCAAATTCTCCACTGCGCATGCGCGGGGTCTCTCGTATACTTACTGTTCCTTTTCATCTCGCCCGTGACGTCACGACCAGTGTAATTATCAAAACTATCATTATAATTATCCTTTTGTCATTATTATTGTCATTATCATCATGATTATCATCATTATGGTTAATGATAAAGGAAATATCATGAAAATCATCATAATTACCTGAATTAATGTTAAAATCATCATGATTATCATTTACAAGCGAAAAAAGGCTTTTTTTTCGACGTTTCTCTGAAAAGGCTGTAATACGCTAGATTTTCCCGTTTTTTCGACTTTTGGGATTTTACTACTTTTCGCCTTTATTTCATCATAAATGGACTCTATGATTATTATTATCATCATTATTATCATTATTGTCATTATTCTCATGATTATTATCATTATAGTAATTATTGTCATAATTATCGTTATTATTATTTTCATTATTGAAGCTATAATAATTATTATGCTAATTGTTATTGTCATTTTCATCATTATAACTATTTTTATAATGATAATAACAATAATGATTATTATAGAAATAATGACAGAAATAATAAGTATAATGACAATGATAATTTTTATTATTTCTTTTGTCATTATTAGTATGAAAATAATGAGAATAGACTTAATTATTGCTATTATTGCAGTAATTATCAAAACTATCATTATAATTATCATTATATCATTATTATCGTTATTATTCTCATTATCATCATGATTATCATCATTATGGTTAATAATAAAGGAATTATCATGAAAATCATCTTAATTACCTGAGTTAATGTTAAAATCATCCTAATTGTCATTTAAAAGCGAAAAGTTTTTTTTTCGACTTTTCTCTCAAGAGGATAGATTTTGCCGTTGGTTCGACTTTTGGAATTTTACTACTTTTCGCCTTTATTTCATTATAAATGGACTCTATGATTATTATTATCATCATTATTGTCATTATTCTTATGATTATTATCATTATAGTCATTATTGTCATAATTATCATTATTATTATCATTATTTCATGTATAATAATTATTGTGCTAATTATTATTGTCATTGTTATCATTATTGACATCAATTATTAAGATAATAATTATTATAATGATTATATTAAGGGTAATTATGGTGATAATTACTATAATCGCCGAAAATCTAGCGATATATAGCCTTTTGAGAGAACGGTCAACAAACCCCCTTTTTCGAGTTTAAGGATAATTATGATGATTTCTGCAATGATTCTGCTAATTATGATGATTTTGATGACAATATATTAATAATGACAATAATAATGTCATTAAATATGATAATTATAACATTAATGAAGATAATTATAATATAATGATAATTATAATGATAATTTGCGTAATTAATGCAATAATAGCAATAATCGACAATATTCTAATGATTTTCATAACAATAACAATAATAATGACGATAATGAGATTAGAAATAATCATTGAAATAATCATAATATCGCTATTATTGTTATTATAATTGTTATTATTGTTGTTATTATTTCAAAAATTATCGTTATTGTTATCATCATTTTAAAAATAGTTATAATGAGGGAATTGACGTCAATAATTAAGATAATAACTTTTATTATGATTATATTAAAGGTAATTATGGCGATAATTACTATAATGATGATAATGATGACATTAATGAGAATAATGATGATAATCATTATAAAGCCCATCCATAATGAAAAAAGGCTAAAAGTATAAAAATTCCAAAAGTCGAAAAAAACTCCGAAATCTAGCGATATATATAGCCTTCTGAGAGAATCGTCGACAAACCCCCTTTTTCGAGTTTAAGGGCTAATTATGATGATTTCTGCAATGATTCTGCTAATTATGATGGTTTTGATAACAATCCCATTAATAATGACAATAATAATGACATTAATTATGATAATTATGACATTAATTAAGATAATTATATAATGATAATTATAATAATAATTTGCGTAATTCATGCAATAATAGCAATAATCGACAATATTCTAATGATTTTCATGACAATAACAATAATAATAACGATAATGATAATAAAAATAATCATTGAAATAATCATAATATCGCTATTATTGTTATTATAATTGTTATTATTGTTATTATTTTTAAAATTATCATTATAAAAATAGTTATAATGAGGGAAATGACATCAATAATTAAGATAATAACTATTATAATGATTATATTAAATGTAATTATGGCGATAATTACTATAATGACAATGATGACATTAATGATAATAATGATGATGACAATCATTATAAAGCCCATCCATAATGAAAAAAGGGCTAAAAGTATAAAAATCCCAAAAGTCCAAAAAAAAAACAAAAAAAAAACGCCGAAATCTAGCGATATATATGCTTTTCAGAGAATGGTCGACAAACCCCCTTTTTCGAGTTTAAGGGATAATTGTGATGATTTCTGCAATGATTCTGCATATTATGATGATTTTGATGACAATCCCATTGATAATGACAATAATAATGACATTAATTATGACATTACTGAAGATAATTATAATATAATGATAATTTGCGTAATTAATAATTCTAATGATTTTCATGACAATATCAATAATAATAACGATGATGATAATAAAAATAATCATTGAAATAATCATAATATCACTATTATTATTATAATTGTTATTATTGTTGTTATTATTTCTAAAATTATCATTATTGTTATTATCATTATAAAAATAGTTATAATGAGGGAAATGACATCAATAATTAAGATAATAACTATTAAAATGATTATATTAAGGGTAATTATGGCGATGATTACTATAATTATAATGATGACATTAATTATAATAATGACGATGATAATCATTATAAAGCCCATCCATATTGAAAAAAGGCTAAAAGTATTTTTAAAAATCCCTAAAGTCGAATAAACGCCGAAATCTAGCGATATAAAGCCTTTTGAGAGAATGGTCGACAAACCCCTTTTTTCGAAATGATTTTGATGACAATCCAATTAATAATGACATTAATTATGATAATTATGACATTAATTAATATTTTAATAATGATAATGACAATAATGATAATTCTGGAAATAATAACAACAATAATAAGGATTATAATAGCCGTGTTATAATTACTTTTATTATTATTTCTGTTATCATTGTCATTATTATTATAAGGAAAATCATCAAATAAGTGTTGATTATGCTATTATTGCAATTATTAGGCAAGTCATTATAATTTTCATTGTATAATTATTATAATAAATATTGTCCTAATTACTCTCATAAATATCATTATTATCGTCATTGTTGTCATTATTGATGGGGTTATCATAAAAATCATCCTAATTAGCAGAATTATTGCTAAGGTCATTATAATCATCATTTAAACTGGAAAAAGGGGGTTTTCGACTCATCTTTCCAAAGGCTGTATTTCGCAAGATTTCGCCGGTTTTTCGACTTTAGGGATTTTTCTACTTATAGCCTTTTTCTCATTATAGATGGGCTTTATAATGATAATTATCATTATTGTCATTATCATCATTATTATTACTGTCATTATCGCCCTAATTACCCTTAATATGGTCATTATGATAATTATTATCTAAATTATTTATGTCATTTTCATCATTATAATTATATTTTAATAATGATAATGACAATAATGATAATTCTGGAAATAATAACAACAATAATAAGGATTGTAATAACAATAATAGCCGTGTTATAATTACTTTTATTATTATTTATGTTATCATTGTCGTTATTATTATTAGGAAAATCATTAGAATAGTGTTGATTATTACTATTATTGCAATTATTAGGCAAATCATCATTAGAATTATAAATGTATAATTATAATCCTAATTATTGTCCTAATTACTCTTATAATTATCATTATTATCGTCATTATTGTCATTATTCATGGAGTTATCATCAAAATCATCAAGATAATCATAATCATCATTTAAATTTCCCCAAAAGCTTTATTTCCCTACATTTCGCCGGTTTTTCGGCTTTTGGGATTTTTCTACTTTTAGCCTTTTTTTTTATTATAGATGGGCTTTATAATGAGAATTATCATCATTATTGTCATTATCATCATTATCATTACTGTCATTATCGCCCTAATTACCCTTAATATAGCCATTGTAACAATCATTATCTTAAAAATAATCATTGAAATAATCATATTATCGCTATTATTGTTATCATAATTGTTATTATTGTTGTTATTTTTTCTAAAATTATCATTATTGTTATTATCATAAAAATAGTTATAATGAGGGAAATGACATTAATAATTAAAATAATAACTATTATAATGATTATATTAAGGGTAATTATGGCAATAATTACTAAGATGATAATGATGACATTATTGATAATAATCATGATGATAATCACTATAAAGCCCATCCATAATGAAAAAAGGCTAAAAGTATAAAAATCCCAAAAGTCGAAAAAAAACGCCGAAATCTAACGATATATAGCCTTTTGAGAGAATGGTCGACAAACCCAATTTTTCGAGTTTAAGGGATAATTATGATGATTTCTGCAATGATTCTGCTAATTATGATGATTTTGATGACAATCCCATTAATAATGACAATAATAATGACATTAATTATGATAATTATGACATTAATTAAGATAATTATAATAGAATAATAATTATAATGATAATTTGCATAATTAATGCAATAATAGCAATAATCGACAATATTCTAAGGATTTTTATGACAATAACAATAATAATAACGATAATGATAATAAAAATAATCATTGAAATATTCATAATATCGCTATTATTGTTTTTATAATTGTTATTATTGTTGTTATTATTTTTAAAATTATCATTATTGTTATTATCATTATGAAAATAGTTATAATGAGGGAAATGACATCAATAATTAAGGTAATAACTATTATAATGATTATATTAAGGGTAATTATGGCGATAATTACTATGATGATAGTGATGACATTAATGATAATAATGATAATCATTATAAAGCCCATCCATAATGAAAAAAGGCTAAAAGTATAAAAATCCCAAAAGTCGAAAAAAAAACGCCGAAATCTAGCGATATATATAGCCTTTTCAGAAAATGGTCGACAAACCCCCTTTTTCGAGTTTAAGGGATAATTATGATGATTTCTGCAATGATTCTGCTAATTATGATGATTTTGATGACAATCCTATTAATAATGACAATAATAATGACAGTTATGATAATTATGACATTAACTAAGATAATTATAATATAATGATAATTATAATGATAATTTGCGTAATTAATGCAATGATAGCTATAATCGAATATTTTCTAAGGATTTTTATGACAATAACAATAATAATAACGATAATGATAAAAAAATAATCATTGAAATAATCATAATATCGCTATTATTGTTATTATAATTGTTATTATTGTTGTTATTATTTCTAAAATTATCAATATTGTTACTATCATTATAAAAATAGTTATGATGAGTGAAATGACATCAATGATTAAGATAATAACTATTATAATGATTATATGAAGGGTAATTATGGCGATAATTACTATGAAGATAGTGATGACATTAATGCTAATAATGATGATGATAATCATTATAAAGCTCATCCATAATGAAAAAAAGGCTAAAAGTATAAAAATCCCAAAAGTCGAAAAAAAAACTCCGAAATCTAGCGATATATTGCCTTTTGAGAGAATTTTCGACAAACCCCCTTTTTCGAGTTTAAGGGATAATTATAATGCTTTCTGCTATGATTCTGCTAATTATGATGGTTTTGATAACAATCCTATTAATAATGACAATAATAATAACATTAATTATGATAATTGTGACATTAAGATAATTTTAACATAATGATAATTATAATTATAATGTGCGTAATTAATGAATTAATAGCAATAATCGACAATATTCTAATGGTTTTCATGACTATAACAATAATAATAACGATAATGAGATTAGAAATAATCATTGAAATAATCATAATATCGCTATTATTGTCATTATAATTGTTATTATTGTTGTTATTATTTCTAAAATTGTCATCATTGTTATTATCATTATAAAACAGTTATAATGAGGAAAATGACATCAATAATTAAAATGATAACTATTATAATGATTATATTAAGGGTAATTATGGCGATAATTACTATAATGATGATAATAATGACATTAATGATAATAATGATGATGATAATCATTATAAAGCCCATCCATAATGAGAAAAGGCTAAAAGTATAAAAATCCCAAAAGTCGAAAAAAACGCCGAAATCTAGCGATATATAGCCTTTTGAGAGAATGGTCGACAAACCCCCTTTTTTCGAGTTTAAGGGATAATTATGATGATTTCTGCAATGACTCTGCTGATTATGTTGATTTTGATGACAATCCCATTAATAATGACAATAATAATTACATTAATTAAGATAATAATATAATGATGATTATAATTATAATTTGCGTAATTAATGGAATAATAGTAATATTCGACAATATTCTAGTAATTTTCATGACAATAACAATAATAATGACGATAATGACAATAGAAATAAACACTGAAATAATCATAATATCGCTATTATTGTTATTATAATTGTTATTGTTGTTATTATTTCTAAAATTATTATTATTGTTATTATCATTATAAGAATAGTTATAATGAGGGATATGATATCAATAATTATGATAATAACTATTATGATGATTATATTAAGGGTAATTATGGCGATAATTACTATGATGATGATAATGATGACATTAATGATAGTAATGATGATAATCATTATAAAGCACATCTATAATAAATGAAAGGCTAAAAGTATAAAAATACCAAAAGTCGAAAAAACGCCGAAATCTAGTCTTTTGAGATAATGGTCGACAAATCCCCTTTTTCGAGTTTAAGGGATATTTACGATGGTTTCTGCAATGATTTTACTAATTATGATGACTTTGATGACAATCCCATTAATAATGACAATAATAATGACATTAATTATGATAATTATAACATTAATTAAGATAATTATAATATAATGATAATTATAATGATAATTTGTGTAATTAATACAATAATTGCAATAATAGACATTATTCTAATGATTTTCATGACAATAACAATAATAATAATGATAATTATAATCAAAATAATCATTGAAATAATCATAATATCGCTATTATTGTTATTATAATTGTTATTATTGTTGTTATTTCTAAAATTATCATTATAAAAATAGTTATAATGAGGGAAATGATATCAATAATTAAGATAAGAACTATAATAATGATTATATTATGGGTAATTAT
>NC_091584.1:12135086-12137586 GCF_042767895.1 Penaeus vannamei | reverse complement strand
TAGTAGTATTGTTATCATTACAAGCAGTATTGTTTTTATCATCATTGTTTATATTGTTATCACGACTATTATTAGTTAATATTATGCTAGTGATGTTTTATGTGTCATAACAGTAGTAGTGATATTTGTCATAACAGTAGTAGTGATATTTGTCATAACAGCAGTAATATTATCGTAATGATGCAATTCTGTTGATGAAAGTAATACATAATAATAATAGTGATAATAGTAAATGCATATATACAAGTTTCTCCTATGTAGTCTCAGAATCCTTGTTTTCTTATGTATACTGCGTTCAAAGAAAACTCTTTGTCTCGTGTTCTATTTCTTTTCTCTCTTTCTTTCTCTCTTCTTCTCGTGTCTTTCTTTTAAAAGATCTCTATATTATGATTCAAAGGTATAATTGGAAAAAGGCGTCATAATTATCATTATTATTATTTTCATTATTGCAGCTATAATAATTATTATGCTAATTATCATTGTCATTTTCATCATTATAACTATTATTATAATGATAATAACAATAATCATAATTTCAGAAATAATAATGACAGTAACAATAATTATAATGACAATGATATTTATAATCGTATTATTTCTATTGTCATTACTAGTATGAAAATCATTAGAATAAACTTAATTATTGCTATTATTGCAGTAATTGTCAAAACTATCATTATAATGATCTTTTTACCATTATCATTATTATTGTCATTATCATGATGATTATCATCATTATGGTTAATAGCAAAGGAATTATCATGAAATCATCATATTACCTGAATTAATGTTAAAATAATCATAATTATCATTTAAAAGCGAAACAGTTTTTTTGGGCGTTTCTCTCAAAAGTCTGTAATACGCTAAATTTTGTCATTTTTTCAACTTTTGGAATTTTACTACTTTTCGCCTTTATTTCATTATAAATGGACTCTATGGTTATTATCATCATTATCATTATTGTCATTATATTTATGATTATCATTATAGTAATTATCATCATAATTATCACTATCATTATAAATCTTTATTGAAGTTATAATAATTATTATGCTAATTATTATTGTCATTTTCATCATTATAACTATTTTTATAATGGTAATAACAATAATAATAATTTCAGAAATAACAATGTAATAATAATTATAATAACAATGATAATGATATTATTATTTCTATTGTCATTATTAGTATGAAAATGATTAGAATAGACTTAATCATTGCTATTATTGCAGTAATTATCAAAACTATCATTATAATTAACATTTTATCATTATCTTTATAATTTTCATTATCATCATGATTATCATCATTATGGTTAATAATAAAGTAATTATTATGAAAATAATCATAATTACCCGAATTAATGTTAAAATCATTATAATTATCATTTAAAAGCGAAAAAGTTTTTTTTCGATGTTTCTCTCAAAAGGCTGTAATACGCTAGATTTTGCCGTTTTTTTTTCGACTTTTGGGATTTTACTACTTTCCACCTTTATTTCATTATAAATGGAGTCTATGATTATTATCATCATCATTATTATCATTATTGTCGTTATTCTTATGATTATTATCATTATAGTCATTATCGTCATAATTATCATTATTATTATTATCATTATTGCAGTTATAATAATTATTATGCTAATTATTATTGTCATTTTCATCATTATAACTATTTTTAAAATGATAGTAACAATAACGATAATTTTCGATATAATAATGACAGTAGTAATAATTGTAATGACAATGATAATAATATTATTATTTCTATTGTCATTATTAGTATGAAAATGATTAGAATAGACTTTATTATTGCTATTATTGCAGTAATTATCAAAACTATCATTATAATTTTCATTTTATCATTATTATCATTCTTATTGTCATTATCATCATGAATATCATTAATATGGTTAATAATCAAGGAATTACCATGAAAATCATCATAATTACCTGAGTTAAGGTTAAAATTATCATAATTATCATTTAAAAGCGAAAAAAGGGTTATTTTCGACGTTTCTCTCAAAAGGATGTAATAAGGTAGATTTTGCCGTGCTTTCGACTTTTGGGATTTTACTACTTTTCGCCTTTATTTCATTATGAATAGACTCTATGATTATTATTATCACCATTATTATCATTATTGTCATTATTCTTATGATTATTATCATTTTAGTTATTATCGTCATAATTATCATTATTATTGTCATTATTGCAGCTATAATTATTATTATGTTAATTATTATTGTCATTTTGATCATCATAACTATTTTTATAATGATAATAACAATAATGATAATTATAGAAATAATAATGACAGAAATAATAAGTATAATGACAAGGATAATGATATTATTATTATTTCTATTGTCATTATTAGTATGAAAATGATGAGAATAGACTTAATTATTGCTATTATTGCAGTAATTATCAAAACTATTATTATAATTATCATTTTATCATTATTATTGTTATCATTCTCATTATCATCATGATT
>NC_091584.1:12122586-12130086 GCF_042767895.1 Penaeus vannamei | reverse complement strand
TAAAATCCCAAAAGTCGAAAGCACGGCAAAATCTATCTTATTACATCCTTTTGAGAGAAACGTCGAAAATAACCCTTTTTTCGCTTTTAAATGATAATTATGATAATTTTAACCTTAACTCAGGTAATTATGATGATTTTCATGGTAATTCCTTGATTATTAACCATATTAATAATATTCATGATGATAATGACAATAAGAATGATAATAATGATAAAATGAAAATTATAATGATAGTTTTGATAATTACTGCAATAAGAGCAATAATTAAGTCTATTCTAATCATTTTCATACTAATAATAGCAATAGAAATAATAATATTATTATCATTGTCATTACAATTATTACTACTGTCATTATTATATCTAAAATTATCATTATTGTTACTATCATTTTAAAAATAGTTATAATGATGAAAATGACAATAATAATTAGCATAATAATTATTATAACTACAATAATGATAATAATAATAATGATAATTATGACGATAATGACTATAATGATAATAATCATAAGAATAACGACAATAATGATAATAATGATGATAATAATAATCATAGACACCATTTATAATGAAATAAAGGTGGAAAGTAGTAAAATCCCAAAAGTCGAAAAAAAACTGCAAAATCTAGCGTATTACAGTCTTTTGAGAGAAACATCGAGAAAAAAAACTTTTCGCTGTTAAATGATAATTATAATGATTTTAACATTAATTCGGGTAATTATGATTATTTTCATAATAATTACTTTATTATTAACCATAATGATGATAATCATGATGATAATGAAAATTATAAAGATAATGATAAAATGTTAATTATAATGATAGTTTTGATAATTACTGCAATAATAGCAATGATTAAGTCTATTCTAATCATTTTCATACTAATAATGACAATAGAAATAATAATATCATTATCATTGTTATTATAATTATTATTACATTGTTATTTCTGAAATTATTATTATTGTTATTACCATTATAAAAATAGTTATAATGATGAAAATGACAATAATAATTAGCATAATAATTATTATAACTTCAATAAAGATTTATAATGATAGTGATAATTATGATGATAATTACTATAATGATAATCATAAATATAATGACAATAATGATAATTATCATAATTATTAATAATGATTATTATCATCATTGCAGTTATAATAATTATTATGCTAATTATTATTGTCATTTTCATCATTATAACTATTTTTATAACGATAATAATAATGATAATTTTAGAAATAATAATGACATTAATAATAATTATAATGAGAATGATACTGATATTATTTTTATTTCTAATGTCATTATTAGTATGAAAAAAATTAGAATAGACTGAATTATTGCAGTAATTATCAAAACTATCATTATAATTATCATTTTATTATTTTTATCATTATCATTGTCATTATCATCATGATTATCATCATTATGGTTAATAATGAAGGAATTATCATGAAAATCATCATAATTACCTGAATTAATGATGAAATCATCATAATTATCATTTAAAAGCGAAAAAGTTTTTTTTTCGATATATATGTATGTATACATATATATATATAAATATATACATATATATATATATATATGTATATGTATATATATGTATATATATATATATATATGTATATATGTATATACATATATACATATATATATATATATATATATATATATATATATATATATATATACAGACACACACACACAGACACACAGACACACACACACACACACACACAAACACACACACACACACACACATACACACACACACACACACACACACAAACACACACACACACACACACTCGCACACACAACATACATACTCGGACATACACACACAAACACACACACAAACATAAACACACACGCACACACAAACACAAACACACACACAACCATAAACATACACATGCACACACAAACACACACACACAGACACACACACACACACACACACACATATATATATATATATATATATATATATATATATATATATATATATATATATATATATATATATATATATATATATATATATATATATATATATATATATATATATATATATATATATATATATTTACACACACACACACACACACACACACACACACACACACACACATATATATATATATACATATATATATATATGTATATATATATACATATATATATACATATATATATACGTCAAAAAAAACTTTTTCGCTTTTAAATGATAATTATGATGATTTCAACATTAATTCAGGTAATTATGATGATTTCCATGATAATTCATTTATTATTAACCATAATGATGATAATCATGACGATAATGACAATAATAATGATAATAATGATAAAATGATAATTATAATGATTGGTTTGATAATTAATAAAATAATAGCAATAATTAAGTCTATTCTAATACTTTTCATACTAATAATGACACTAGAAATAATAATAATATCATTTGTCATTGTCATTATAATCATTATTACTGTCATTAGTATTTCTAAAATTATCATTTTTGTTTTATCATTATAAAAATAGTTATAATGATGAAAAGGACAATGATAATTAGTATAATGATTATTATAACTTCAATAATTATAATAATGATAATGATAATTATGACGATAATGACTATAATGATAATCATAAGAATAATGACAATAATGACAATAATAATAATCGTAGACCATTTATAATGAAATAAAGGCGAAAAGTAGTATAATCCCAAAAGTCGAAAAAACGGCAAAATCTAGCGTATTACATCCTTTTGAGAGAAACGTCGAAAAAAAAAAACATTTTTCGCTTTTGAATGATAGTTATGATGATTTTAACGTTAATTCAGGTAATTATGATGATTTTCATGATAATTCCTTCATTATTAACCATAATGATGATAATCATGATGATAATGACAATGATAATGATAAAAATGATTAAATGATAATTATAATGATAGTTTTTATGCAATAATTCAGTCTATTCTAATCATTTTCATACTAATAATGACAATAGAAATAATAATAATATCAGTATCATTCTCATTATAATTATTATTACTGTCATTATTATTTCTAAAATTATCATTATTGATATTATCGTTATAAAAATAGTTATAATGATGAAAATGACAATAATAATTAGCATAATAATTATTATAACTGCAATAATGATTATAATGATAATGATAATTATGACGATAATGACTATAATGATAATCATAAGAATCATGACAATAATGATAATAATGATAATAGTAATCATAGAGTCCATTTATTATTAAATAAAGGCGAAAAGTAGTAAAATCCCAAAAGTCGAAAGCACGGCAAAATCTAGCGAGAAACGAGAGAGAAACGTCGAAAAGAAAACTTTTTCGCTTTTAAATGATAATTATGATGATTTTAACATTAATTCAGGTAATTATGTGGATTTTCATGATAATTCCTTTACTATTAACCATAATGATAATCATGATGATAATGACAATAATAATGATAATAATGATAAAATGATAATTGCACCTATAGTTTTGATAATTACTGCAATAATAGCAATAATTAAGTCTATTTTAATCATTTTCATACTAATAATGATAATACAAATTATAATAATATCATTATCATTATCATTATCATTATTATTACTGTCATTATTATTTCTAAAATTATCATTATTGTTATTATCACTATAAAAATAGTTTTAATGATGAAAATGACAATAATAATAATTATCATAACAGCAATAATGATATCAATAATAATGATAATTATGACGATAATGACTATAATGATAATAATCATAAGAATAATGACAATAATGATAATTATGATGATAATAAGAATCATAGTCTATTTATAATGAAATAAAAGCGAAAAGTAGTAAAATCCCAAAAGTCGAAAAAACGGTAAAATCTAGCGTATTACAGCATTTTGAGAGAAACGTTCCAAAAAAAAAAAAAAAACTTTTTCGATTTTAAATGATAATTATGATGATTTTAACATTAATTCAGGTAATTATGATGATTTTCATATTTCTTGATAATGGTGATAATGACAATAATAATGATAATAATGATAAAATAATTATAATGATAGTTTTGATAATTGCTGTAATAATAGCAATAATTAAGTCTATTCTAATGAAATTCATGATGAAAATATGATAAAAATATGATAAAAACAACAATAACCACATATTTCATTAGGAATATTAGAAAATAAAATGAAAGAAAAGAAAAGAAAAGAAAAGAAAAACAAAAGAAAACAAAAGAAAGAAAGAAAGAAAAAAGTCCACAAATTATGTTATCACCATTCTTTATGTTTTTCTTTTGTAGTCTCCATAATTCTGTGTTTGCAAGGAAATTAGAAAACGGGGAGTGAATAGTTCTATATTTCTTTACTTCCATGCATCGTCTGAACTTGATATACGTAATCATACATAAGAACTGTTGATTTCTGATCGCTGTTTGGTATATATGATGAGATTATCACCACTGCCATAACTGTTATCATGACTAGTAGTATTGTTATCATTACAAGCAGTATTGTTTTTAACATCATCATTGTTTATATTGTTATCACGACTATTATTAGTTAATATTATGCTAGTGATGTTTCATGTGTCATAACAGTAGTAGTGATATTTGTCATAACAGTAGTAGTGATATTTGTCATAACAGCAGTAATATTATCATAATGATGCAATTCTGCTGATGAAAGTAATATTAATAATAGTAGTGATAATAGTAAATGCATATATATATATATATATATATATATATATATATATATATATATATATATATATATATATATATATATATATATACAAGTTTCTCCTATGTAGTCTCAGAATCCTTGTTTTCTTATTTATAATGCGTTCAAAGAAAACAGTGATCTTTGTCTCATGTTCTATTTCTTTTCTCTCTCTCTTTCTCTCTTCTTTTCGTGTCTTTCTTTTAAGAGATCTCTATATTATGATTCAAATGTATAATTGGAAAAAGACGTCACCACTGAAACGACGAAAACTAACCTTATAGCCTTCAATATATTTAATTGGCAAATTAATAATAACGAAGCTATTTAATTTTCAAAATAAATTTTTTAAAAATAATATAAGGAGGTGAGATTCACAAGGGAGCTGCGGGAATACTGACCAAATTCTCCAATGCGCATGCGCGGGGTCTCTCGTATACTTACTGTTCCTGTTCATCTCGCCCGTGACGTCACGGCCAGTGTAATTATCAAAACTATCATTAGAATTATCATTTTATCATTATTATTGTCATTATCATCATGATTATCATCATTATGGTTAATGATAAAGGAATTATCATGAAAATCATCATAATTACCTGAATTAATGTTAAAATCATCATAATTATCATTTAAAAGCGAAAAAGGATTTTTCGACGTTTCTCTCAAAAGGCTGCAATACGCTAGATTTTGCAATTTTTCGACTTATGGGATTTTACTACTTTTTGCCTTTATTTCATAAATGGACTCTATAATAATAATAATAACAATAATGATAATTTTAGAAATAATAATGACAGTAATAATAATTATAATTACAATGATAATGATACTATTATTTCTATTGTCATTATTAGTATGAAAATTATTAGAATAGCCTTAATTATTGCTATTATTGCAGTAATTATCAAACCTATCGTTATTATCATCATTATGATTATCATAGTTATGGTTAATAATAAAGGAAATATCATGAAAATCATCATAATTACCTGAATTAATTTTAAAATCATCATGATTATCATTTAAAAGCGGAGAAAGGCTTTTTTCGACGTTTCTCTGAAAAGGCTGTAACACGCTAGATTTTCCCGTTTTTTCGACTTATGGGATTTTACTACTTTTCGCCTTTATTTAATTATAAATGGACTCTATGATTACTATTATCATTATTATCATTATTGTCATGATTTTTATGATTTTCATTATAGTCATTATCGTCATAATTATCATTATCATTATTATCATTATTGCAGTTATAATGATTATTATGCTAATTATTATTGTCATTTTCATTATTATAACTATTTTTATAACGATAATAACAATAATGATAATTTTAGAAATAATAAAGACAGTAATAATAATTATAATGAGAATGATACTGATATTATTATTATTTCAATTGTCATTATTAGTATGAAAATGATTAGAATAGACTGAATTGTTGCAGTAATTATCAAAACTATCATTATAATTATAATTATTCGACGTTTCTCTCAAAAGGATGTAATACGCTAGATTTTGCCGTTTTTTCGACTTTTGGGATTTTACTACTTTTCGCCTTTATTTCATTATAAATGGACTATTATTATTATTGTCATTATTGTCATTATTCTTATGGTTATCATTATAGTCATTATCGTCATAATTATCATTAATATTATTATAATTATTGCAGTTATAATAATCATTATGCTAATTATTATTGTCATTTTCATCATTAAAACTATTTTTATAATGATAAAACAAAAATGATAATTTTAGAAATACTAATGATAGTAACAATGATTATAATGACAATGACAAATGATATTATTATTATTTCTAGTGTCATTATTAGTATGAAAAGTATTAGAATAGACTTAATTATTGCTATTATTGTATTAATTATCAAACCTATCATTATAATGATCATTTTATCATTATTATCATTATTATTGTCATTATCGTCATGATTATCATCATTATGGTTAATAATCATCAATGATAATAATTATCATTCAGTCCATTTATAATGAAAAAAGGCCAGAAGTAATAAAATCCCAAAATAAGAAAAAAAAAAAAACGGAAAATCTAGTGCCTTTTGGGAGAAACGTCGAAAAAACCCTTTTTCGCTTTTTAATGGTAATTATGGGGATGTTAACATTAATTCAGGTAATTATGATGATTTCCATGATAATTCCTTTATTATTGACAATACTGATGATAATGACAATGATAATGACAATAATAATGATAATAATGATAAAATCATAATTATAATGATAATCTTGATAATTACTGCAATAATAGCAATAATTAACTCTATTCCAATAATTTTCATACTAATAATGGCAATAGAAATAATAATAACATCATTATAATTGTCATTAAAATTATTATTATTGTCATTATTATTTCTAAGATCATCATTATAGCTATTATCATTCTATAAGTAGTTATAATGATAAAAATCGCAATAATGATTTTTATAACTGTAATAATGATGATAATGATAATGATAATCATGATGATAATGACTATAATGATAATAATCATAGAAATGATGACAGTAATGATAATAATGATGATAATAATTATCATTCAGTCCATTTATAATGAATTAAAGGTCAGAAGTAATAAAATCCCAAAAGTCGAAAAAACGGCAAAATCTAGTGTGTTACAGACTAGATAGTGTTTAGTGCTTGTATGCCTTCTCGCTTGCAGCTGCCACCGCTGGCTAGC